>NC_141040.1:48512500-48782500 GCF_052040795.2 Danio rerio | reverse complement strand
ACATTTATTCAAAACTTGCTTTTCTCATACACTATCGCCTTTGTTCTCGTTAAGTGTTCAGATGCAGAAAGAAATGCAGAAAATGTTGTCTGAATAGGTCTAGCAGAGAATAGCAAGTCATTATTTTAATTACCAGGATGAGCCAGATGGTTTGGATCTGATATCATCACATGTCATTTAGGAGGGGTAGTAAATGGCAGTGCACTATATAAAACATCCTACATAAAACGTGATTATCTTTGATTGGGAAAAAAATTTGTTAACAACTTTACAGACAGCCAGTCACAAATATGAAAATCATTTTCAAGCAACAGACAATACAATTGTCAAAACAGATTTCAGTTGAGTAGGTTTTACATATTACAATGTGTTCTGTAATATA
Source organism: Danio rerio (assembly GCF_052040795.2). Classification (NCBI taxonomy): domain Eukaryota; kingdom Metazoa; phylum Chordata; class Actinopteri; order Cypriniformes; family Danionidae; genus Danio; species Danio rerio. Next base: position 48,782,118 of record NC_141040.1, on the reverse strand, counting down.
TTTTTACTACCATTTAAAGAAGACGTCCACTTAAATGTCATTCAGTCTAAATATAGTTCATTCATTCATTCATTCATTTTCTTGTCAGCTTAGTCCCTTTATTAATCCGGGGTCGCCACAGCGGAATGAACCGCCAACTTATCCAGCAAGTTTTTACGCAGCGGATGCCCTTCCAGCTGCAACCCAGCTCTGGGAAACATCCACACACACACTCATACACTACAGACAATTTAGCCTACCCAATTCACCTGTACCGCATGTCTTTGGACTGTGGGGGAAACCGGAGCACCCGGAGGAAACCCATGCGAACGTAGGGAGAACATGCAAACTCCACACAGAAACGCCAACTGAGCTGATGTTCGAACCAGCGACCCAGCGACGTTATTGCTGTGAGGCGACAGCACTACCTACTGCGCCACTGCCTCACCGAAAATATAGTTCATATACCAATATTTGTCAGGCATATTTTAAACAAGAATCATGTAAGGATATATTGATAAGACTATTTAAGCATTGAGGTAAAGTTGGTTTTAAATTTGCACATTGGTTCAGTGACATTTTTTTACACACTCCCTGAATTGTTTACCATAGTACTTTGAATATTCAGCCTGAAATCACATGTAACTTCAAAACAACATTAGCTCTGTTTAACTGACTGTGAACAATCCTGGTCTTTGACTGTCATTGGCTGCAATGCTTTCAATATTTTGAATTTGCAAACACTACTTTACTGAAACTATATTATTGAAGAGAAAGTTTGAATGTGTGAATATAAAACCTCAATTTTAAGCATCACATTGCAGCACCAAAACAATATTTGTAGGTTTTAAATCTTTGCCACTATCCTTCAAAACATTTGTATTTTGCTGTCATCAAATACAACAAAATTATGTATGATTACTTATTATTTTCACATATTTTATTTTTCATATATTTTAATATGCACATGTCAGAATAAGTAAGTTGTGTCGGTGCCAGTGGTGTAGTGGTTAGTGTGTTGACACATGCACTCCGGTGCTCACGGTGACCCGAGTTTGATTCCCGCCTCGTGGGCCTATGCCAATCCTTCCCCTCTCTCTGCTCCCCATGCTTTCCTGTCAATAATCTCTACTATCCTATCCATTAAAGGTGAAAACCCCTAAAAATAATTATTAAAAAAAAGAATAAGTAAGTTGTGTTGGATTTGACAAATTACACTAACCGGCCACTTTATTAGGTACACCTGTCCAACTGCTCGTTAAGGAAAATTTCAGCCAATCACATTGCAGCAACACAATGCATTTAGGCATGTAGACATGATCATGCTGCAGTTCAAACCAAGCACCAGAATGGGCAAGAAAGGTGATTTAAGTGACTTTGAACGTGGCATGGTTGTTGGTGCCAGACGAGCTGGTCTGAGTATTTTAGAAACTGCTGATCTACTGGGATTTTCACGCACAACCGTCTCTAGGGTTTACAGAGAATGGTCCAAAAAAGAGAAAATATCCAGTGAGCGGGAGTTCTGTGTGCACAAATGCCTTGTTGATGCCAGAAGTCAGAGGAGAATGGCCAGACTGGTTCCAGCAGATAGAAAGGCAACAGTAACTCGAATAACCACTCTTTACAACCGAGGTCTGCAGAAGAGCATCTCTGAACGCATAACACATCCAACCTTGAGGTGGATGGGCTACAGCAGCAGAAGAACACACCGGGTGCCTCTCCTGTCTGTTAAGAACAGGAAACTGAGGCTACATTTCAAACAGGCTCACCAAAATTCTACAATAGAAGATTGGAAAAATGTTGCCTGGTCTGATAAGTCTTGATTTCTGCTGCGACATTCGGATGGTAGGGTCAGAATTTGGCATCAACAACATGACAGCATGGATCCATCCTGCCTTGTATCAACTGTTCAGGCTGCTGCTGGTGGTGTAATGGTGTGGGGGATATTTCCTTGGCACGCTTTGGGCCCGTTAGTACCAATTGAGCATCGTATCAACGGCTACCTGAGTATTTGTTGCTAATGTCCATCCCTTTATGACGACAGTGTACCCTAAATTGGAACTACAAAGGGACACTAGAGGCAACAAACGGAACTACAACAATAATGATCATTGCTAAAAAGGTTACAGCTCCGCCCCAAACTCACGCCATTGGCAGAGAGCTTCATCAAACTTTTGTGATTGGCTAGCTGCTCACGTTCTTGGCTGTTTAAAAAGCCTTTTATAGCTATTAAAAATCATTTTCGAAGATGACTTTATTGCCAGCAGGCCTGATATATGTTGGACACTAGGGTCAGGTTATGTGTGGTATTAATAATCGCTTCGGCAGCTTTAATCTGCACACAGTGTTGGTTACTTTGATTCTGCACTGCTTACTGCGGTCACCATCTGTCACTCTCCACAACACAAACAAACACACACGCGCTTACATTTATTAACACGCATGCAGTAAATAAACTCCTAATAATTAAAACGAGAAGCAAATAAAACATTTAAGTATATTATTTTGATCTCGGATGAAGTCATAGCGACGTACGCGCCAACGTTACGTCGTCCGACGGAGACGTCATAAGAATGGTGGACTGCTGCTGTGTAAGGAGCGGCATGACAAACGAGAGAAACTTACGAGCTGAAAGGACAGTTTTACGACACATTTGAAGCCTTACACTGGTAACCATCAATGTTTCTATCATCATAATTGTTAGTCTGCTAATCAGAGGCGATGTGTTTAGAGCTTGTTTGTTGTCATAACGGATCGCAGTGCGCTTGCGTGGTCTCTCCACACTGTTCTTACGTAATTTTGGCGCACTGCTTTCATTTAATATGCTGCTTTTGACCTGTTTGTTTCACTGGCTATGAATAGAAAGCTTAAAGCTTGCATGTTGTTGCCATCACAGCCGGACATTTAAACAGTCGCTTAAATAACCCGAGATTATTATAACACATGATAGCGTCATGTATTGTCAGTGCGTCTTGACGTCACCGTTCAGTAACAAACTGTTCATCTCTGTTAAGTATTGATCATTAACTGTGCACTACCTGACAAAAGTCTTGTCGCCTATCCAAGCTTTAGGAGCAACAAATAATAACTTGATTCCTATTTGATCATTTGGTATCAGAAGTGGCTTATATGAAAAGCAAAGGCCTCTAGATTACACTTATTTTACCAAAATAAAATATGGTCATGCCTTGATTTTAGTTATTTAGTTAGGACAGTAAGGTCTGACTTTGCTTAGACTAAAGTCTGTCACTTAGAAATAATGTACAGTATAGAATATAAAGTCTTGGTGCAGTGGGAAAATAATTAATATTGTGTTTGACTCCATGAGTTTGGATGACTGCATCCATACATCTCTGCAATGACTCAAATAACTTATTAAAGTTGTCTGGAATGGCAAAGAAAGGGTTCTTGCAGGACTCCCAGTGTTCATCAAGATTCTTTGGATTTATCTTCAATGCCTTCTCCATCATACCCCAGATATGCTCAATAATGTTCAGGTTTGGTGACTGAGCTGGCCAATCTTGTAGCACATTGACCTTCTTTGCTTTCTGGAACTTTGATGTGGAAGCTGAAGTATGAGAAGGAGCGCTATCCTGCTGAAGAATTTGCCCTCTCCTGTGCCTTGTAATGTAATGGGCAGCACAAATGTCTTGATACCTCAGGCTGTTGATGTTGCCGTCCACTCTGCAGATCTCTCGCACCCCCCATACTGAATTAACCCCAAACCATGATTTTTTTCCTTTACCAAACTTGACTGATTTCTAAGAGAATCTTGGGTCCATGCAGGTTCCAGTAGGTCTTCTGCAGTGTTTATGAGGATTGGGATGCAGATCAACAGATGATACATAAAAAAAGACCTTCTGCCACTTTTCCAACTGATCAACTAGAAGTCAAGTTATTATTTGCTGCTCTTACAACTGGGATCAACACTTTTGTCAAGTAGTGTAACACTGATAAAATATCTTTGTACACATAATATGCATGATGGTACTTTTTATGGCACATGTCCAAAATATCTACGCTTTCTAAAATATATTGTTTATTTTATGGGATATATCAATGTTTATTCTTTTTAATAGTGTACATTTTAAGTAAAACAATTCAATATTCGGAGAACTATACATTGATTAAATAGATAGTTCAACCAAAATTAAAATTTTTGTCATCATTTACTCAACCTTCATTTGTTGTCACAAACTTTCTTTGTTCTGTTGAACACAAAATAAGTTATTATGAAAAATGCAACCATTGATTTCCATAGTATTTGTTTTTCCCACTATTGAAGTCAATGGTTACAGATTTATAACATTTTTCAAAACATCTCCTTTTGTGTTCAAACAGAAAAAGGACACTCTTAAAAGTTCACCGCTTAACTGTGAGTAAATGGCGTGTAAATTTATCTTTTTGGTGAACCCTCGCTTTAAATACATTTGATATTTAGAGTAATATTAGTAATTTAATATAACTCTATTAGATTTACTGTAGAGGCCTGAAAGCAGATCGATGTTTTGAGAATTTCAGATCTCACTGCACTTGTCAGTCACACAAAGAAAGTCCTGCTCCATGTATTATTTAAGAAACACTGATGCAGTGGTTACATTGGCTTGCACCAGCCCTTATAACTTATATATGCCCACATATGTCTGTGTTGCAAGATGGACAACAGAAGACGTTATGATGAAAAATATTGATTCAAGAGAAAGGCATGAAGATGACACATGGTAAGGCCGCCGTTCGCAGCTCTGTGCCTGGAAATTGTATCATGAGTGTGTCATTTCTTCCATTATTGTATATTTAGCATTGGAGTAATGTAAAAGGAATCACACTTTGCTGCCTTCATGAGCCTTCAGGTGTGAAGGTGCACAAAATGAGGAGGAGGAGGAGGAGGAGGAGGAGGATGAAGAGGCAAGCCCTATTAGATCCAGTTTCTCCGTAGAGGACTTGCTCGATGAGGTGGAGAAGATCAGCAGTGTTGCCAGTAGTGGTAAAAAGGTGAGACAAATCACTGAGACATCTTGTACAAGAGGTGACCTAAAATGTATGCGGTATGTTGAGTTAAAGGGATGGTTCACTAAACTTAAAATATATTAATGGTTTTAAGCAGGCATGTCCAAACTCGGTCCTGCAGGGCCGGTGTCCTGCAAAGTTTAGTTCCCACCCCTATCAGGCACACCTGGGTAAGCTAAGGTGAGGTTTGAGCTACCAGAACTGTTGCTATGACAAGTCTTCGATGAGTTCATGGATCATGTCGATATCCAAATCCAGCTAACTGAGTAATCCACCTACCAAGAACAGACCCCAGGACTGGATTGTGGCTGGAAGGGCATCCGCTGCGTAAAACATATGCTGGAATAGTTGGCAGTTCATTACACTGTGGTGACCACTGATAAATAAGCGGAAGAAAAATAAATAAATGAATTTTCAATGTTAATTTAATAATTAGATGGACAAATGAATGCATTTTCAAGTGCATTCTTATGCTGTTTTATGGTTGATATTTGCAGGTTGAGATTGTGGTGAGACTGTGGAAAAATGGCTTCACGCTAAATGACGAAGACTTACGCAGTTACACCCAAGAGGAAAACCAAGAGTTCTTGGAGGCCATTAAAAAGGGGTAATGTTTTCGTCAACATGGCAACATCATAGGATTCATTTTTTCACTACTGATTGGCTGCGTCCGAAAGCTTAGATAAGACTTGTTGCTTCACTACACTTTAAAAAAAATGCTGTAAAATTTACAGTATTACTGGCAATTATGGTTGTAAAAACTATAAAACTGCTTCAGTTTTACAGCACATTTCTAATTGCTTATGTTCAGTGCACTAGTAAACTTGACAGCATTACTGGCAACGAAAACTCCAGTAATACTGTAAATTTGACAGCAATTTTTTACATTGACTATGGATGCACTGTTTGAGCATTAAAGCACCTCTCAGACTTTAGATTTCTGACTTTAGACATAATGATTTAAGCATGTACAACAAAACAGAAAGAGCTTTAGTGATTTTTAAGGGAATATCTGCTTACTACAATACCAACTCAACACTAGAAATACCATCAAAAGTCGAAAATGTTCATTTAAACTTCGAGATGCCATCTTTATTTTGACTGTCAGTAATGGATTGCACAGGACTGTGGGATGTTGAAGGGAGCAAAGGACATATTTATGCTGCCTTCAGAATTTGATCATAGCATAGTACCTCCTGAGACAAGAAGTGAAGCAGAATTTAGATTTGGAAGTGCCTTGATTTCTTCCCGCCTTGAAATGCTGCCGTAGAAGGAAGCATTTCAGATCTTTCGGACACAGCCTTTGTATGTTTTGTGCTTTTTAAAATCATATGAAAAATAGTTTGTTTTCTAATTGATGTGCTTTTAGTTTTATACTAACCTTAAAACATCCTCTTTATAAAGTGAGCTGCCTCTGGAGCTTGAAGGAAGAGCTGAAGATGAGGAACTAGAAGTCAATGTGGAGGACATGAAGGATGAAGTTTATGTCCCGAAGAAAAAGATTTTTCACCCATTTACAGGCCGAGGTTACAGATTGGGGAGGTACGTTTGAGTCTATTACCTGGAGGAAAGTGATGCTAGCTGTACTAAAAGCTATTGAAGGGATAGTTCACTCAAAACTGAAAATACTTTCATCATTTACTCTCCCTTCTTGTTCCAAGCCTGTTTGAGTTTCTATTTTCTGTTAAACACAAAAGAAGATAATTTGAAGAAAGCTGAAAACCTGTAACCATTGGCGTCCATATATTTGTTTATATTATATATTATATTTTATATTATATATATCCATATATTTGTTTACCATTTATATTTGTCTATGCAAGTAAATGGTTACAGGTTTTTAGCTTTCTACAAAATATCTTCTTTACTGTTCAACAGTAGAAAGAAACTCGTAAAGGTTTATAAACACTTATGGGAAAGTAAACTGCATTTTTATTTTTGGGTGAACTGTCCTTTTTAAATAAGCATACAAATAATTGTAAGTTTTAGTAATTTAGTCTTAAAGGGATAGTTCACCAAAAAATACTCCCTATTTACTTTCCCTCAAGTGGTTTCAAACCTTTTTGAGATTATTTTTATGTTGATCACAAAAGATGATGGCTTGAAGAAAGCTGAAAACCTGTAACCATTGACTTTCATATATTTGTTTTTTCTACTAGTCAAAGGTTACAGGTTTTCAGCTTTCTTTAAGCTATCTTCTTTTGTGTTCAACAGAAGAAAGAAATTTTAAAAGTGTTCTAAACACTTGAGGGAGAGTGAACTGAGTAATTTTTATTTTTGGGGGGTGGACTGTCCCTTTAATAAACTATAAAAATTGGACATGCACAGTTTTTAGTCATTTAGTCCTAAAGGGATAGTTAACCTAATAATGAATGTTTACTCACTATTTACTGTCTCTCAAGTGGTTTCAAACCTAAACACTAAAGAAGATATTATAAAGAAAGCTGAAAACCTGTAACCATTGACTTCCATAGTAGGAAAAACAAATGGAAGTTAATGTTTACAGTTTTCTAGCCTTCTAAAAAATATCTTCTTAAGTGTTCAATGGCAGAAAGAAACTCAAACAGGTTTGGAACAAATGGAGAATGAGTAAATGATGACAATTTTCATTTTTGGGTGGTTGAACTGTCCTTTTAATAAAGTATAAAAATGAAAGATGGTAAGTTTTTTATCATTTAGTCCTAAAGCGATAGTTCACCCAAAAATGAAAGTTTACTCACTATTTACTCTCCCTCAGGCAGTTTCAAACCTGTAACCATTGACTTCCATATACTTGTTTTTCCTACTATAAAAGTCAATAGTTACAGGTTTCTAGCTTTTGTTTTAATTTTTGAAGTGTTCAACGGAAGAAAGGAACTCAAACAGGTTTGGAACAAATGGAGAATGAGTAAATGATGACAGAACTTCACTTTTTTGGGTGAACTGTCCCTTTAATAAAATTAAAGATGGTAAGTGTTTTGTACTCTAGTCTTAAAGGGATAGGTAGTTTCAAACCTTTTGACTTTCTTTCTTCTGTTGACCACAAAAAAAGTTATTTTGAAGAAAGCTAAAAACCTGTAACTTCCATATACAGTATTTGTTTTTCCTACTAGTCAATGGTTACAGGTTTTCAGCTTTCATCAAACTTTTTTTTTAGTGTTCAACAGTAGAAAGTGGAAAAGATTTGAGGGAAAGTAAACCGTTAGTATTTTTTTTTTTTTCAGGGGGTGAACTGTCTCTTTAATAAAGTATAAAAAATAAAGACGGTAAGTTTTTAGTCATCTAGACTTAAAGGAAGAGTTCACCCAAAAATGAAAGTTTATTCACTATTTACTCTCTCTCTCTCTCTCTCAAGTGATTTCAAACCTTTTTGACTTTCTTTCTTTCTTCTGTTGAACACCAAAAAAGATTTTTTGAAAACCGAAAACCTGTAACCATAGACTTTCATGGTAGGAAAAAAAAACGTAAGTTAATGGGTTTTAGCATTCTTCAGAATATCTTAAGTGTTCAACAGAAGAAAGATACTGTAAAAGGTTTATAAACACTTCAGGGATAGAAAACCGTGCGTAAATTTGTATTTATTGGGTGGACTGCCCCTTTAAAAAAGCATAAAAACTAAAGATGGTGAGTTTTTAGTTATCTAGTCTTAAAGCAGAGTTGTCAAACTCAGTTTCTGGAGGGCAGCAGCCCTGCAGTTTAGTCGAACCTTGCTTCAACACACTTACCTGTAGGTTTTAAAGCAAGCCTGAAGGACTCAATTAGTTTAGGGTTGGAACTAAACTGTGCAGACCTGCGGCCCTCCAGGAACTGAGTTTGACACCTGTGTCTTAAAGGGATAGTTCACCCAAAAATGAAAGTTTACTCACTATTTACTATGCCTTAAGTGGTTTTAAACCTTTTTGAGTTTCTTTTTTCTTTTTTTCTATTGAGCACAAAAGATATTTTGAAGCTGAAAACCTGTAACCATTGATTTGCATTATATTTTTCCTACTATTGAAGTCAATGGTTACAGCTTTTTTAGCTTCCTACAAAATATCTTCTTTAATGTTCAAAAAACTGGAAAAGGTTTATGACCACTTGAGGGAGAGTAAACGTGAGTATATTTTTATTTTTGGGTGAACTGTCCCTTTAATAAACTATAAAAACTAATTAAGTTTTTAGTCATCTACTCTTAAAGGCATAGTTCCCCTAAAAAATAAAGTTTACTCATGATTTACTCTGCCTCAGGTTATTTTACACCATTTTACGTTTCTTTCTTCTGTTTTGTTGAACACTTAAGAAGATATTTTGAAGAAAGCTGTAAACCTGTAACCATTGACTTCCATAGTAAGAAAAACAATTGGAACTCAATGATTACAGGTTTCCAGCTTTCTTCAAACTATTTTCTCCAGTGTTCAACAGAAGAAAGAATCTCAAACAGGTTTGAAACAAGCACAGAATGAGTAAAGAATTATAGAATTTTCATTTTTGGAGGGAACTATCCCTTTAATAAATCCCCAAATCATCCACTAGATGTCCTCTGAACTCTTCCACTCGGTGATGTTTTGACTGTAAACGTTCTGATGTTAGTGTTAGCTATTTGAGCCTCTAATCGTGTATATAATCACATGAGATTATAATAAATGCAGTGCTTTACTCTGTGGAGTATTTAGAAATGAAGTTAAAGTGATTTGTGGTACACAGTGTGGCTCCGCGAGTGGTGGCCAGGTCGCGGTCGATACACGAGGACTGTTCTGGTCCTCCTGTCCCAGCCGTGGAGCTGAATGAAGATCTCCCAGTGACCTCCCTGCAGATCTGGCTGGCAGACGGTCGGCGACTGGTGCAGAGGTTTAATCTGTGCCATCGGTGAGTATATGATATCGTATTGTTGTTGAATCACGTCTTGGTCATGTTTCATCCCTAAAGAAAAATTGAAGAAAAAACATTACACAGTTTCTATTTACTTGTGATTTGATGAGGAAATTTAGTAAGGCAATGTATGTGACTTCTGCAAAAACAAAAAATCTGTGTTTATAAGAATAAAAACAAATGAATAAAGGAATATAATAATGATTTAGTAAATATATTGTATGGTTGGTGAATTTAACACAAACAAACATCTTGGTCGTATTTAGTCTCTAAAGAAAAATTAAATAAAAAATATTACACCCTTTCTATAGCACTGATTTAATAAATTAAATTGAGTGCAAACTTTTAATGTGACCTTTTTTATTATTTTTTTTATTTAATAAAAAAATACTTTAAATACTTAAAGGGCACCTATGATGAAAATCATCTTTTGTAAGCTGTTTGGACAGAACTGCATGTAGGCATAGTCATATTGGGGTCGTATAAAGACTATAAGTCTCTTTTTTCCTGACATTAAAATAGTATGCAAATCCCTCCCATTTTGAGGCCCACTGCAACTTTATGTAGGAGGGCAGTTTCCCCGCCCACTGAATTGATTGACAGCCTACACTCATGTACATGTACGCTGTCATGTCTGACATGTCTCTGTAGTAACATGTATAATCATATATCAAAGTTCAGCGTTCTGTGATCATCAATCATCATCAAATGGGATCAAGAATGAGTTTTACAAGTTTAAAACATTTTTAAAACCGTGCATATTTGTTATGAATTTTATCGATTTTACCGTCTTTACATTACTACAGCTGCATGTCAGTACAATTATAAAAAAAGACCCTTCAATGCCGATTTGTGGATGTTAAATGAGGTTTATTTTGTACATCAACTTAACTGATGTCCATACAGCAGTGGATATTAATGTGTGTCCTGTAGGTATGGGACAATAACCAATTTTTAGTTTTACTGTGGTTTGAAAAAGTCAAGGTTTTAAAATCGTACAAATTTTCTGTTATATCGTTCCTAAGGTATATATAAAGGTTTATAATGTATTTTTTATATGCTGTAAAGAAATTTGTTTTTTAAACTAATTAAGCTAGCTGAAGTCAATGCTTTATTTTAATTATTTAACCTGTTTACTGTTCCAAAATATTATAAATGTGAATTGTAAATTGAGAAATGTAAAATGAAATGCTGTATATTGTGTTTAATGGGGGGAAAATGTTTTTTTTTTTTTTTTTTTTTTTTTTTTTTTTTTTTTTACCAAGACGTTTATAAGGAACTTTTAGAGCTGTAATCACAATACTTGGATACCATGGAACCTTGATACCATGGAACTGTGATATTTTTGTCCAAGTTTATTATACAGTCACAAACTTATACCGGCCCATGCCTTGTGTCCTGTCACATTTGCGTGGAAAAACAGTGTAAAGTTAAACGCGTGTGTGTGTGTGTGTGTGTGTGTGTGTGTGTGTGTGTGTGTGTGTGTGTGTGTGTGTGTGTGTGTGTGTGTGTGTGTGTGTGTGTGCGTGTGCGTGTGCATGCTTGTGTTCGCGCTTTGTAATCACATTGTGTGTGACTCATTGTTGCAGAAAGGCTTGAATTAACTCCACAACAAATACATCAAATAATCATTGGTAAAGTTCTTACTGTAGTATTTCTCACAAACGCTACGTGAGATCTTCTTCCTTCATGTCTGTCACTGTGCTGTTTATCTGATGCAGCCAAGGCGGAGATTGAGGCACACTCTGACAGGCATGTGGGAATAGTGGATGTCATAAAACTAGGATTAAAGGCACAGGCAACAAACACAGCTACCTAATGTTCAAAGCAGAAAATCCAATGTTCTAAAAGGTCTAATAAATAATGTGACGGTTATTTTGAGCTAAAACTTTACAGATACATTCTAGAGACATTAAAATACTTTTTTATTATATTAAATCTGGAAAAATGGGTAAAATAGGTGCCCTTTAAGTAATGTATTGCATTGTATAATTATTTACTAGTATTTTTAGTAAGGGAATTATTTAATATATATTATTATATAATTAATTATTTACTATATAGTATTATTTTTAATGTTTTATTTGTATGATTTTAATTTTGAATACATTTATCTGTGTTTTTGATCAGGCAATGTATGTAACTATTGCAAAAGCATAAAATCTGTATGTAAATCTATGTATATAAGAATAAAAACAAATTAATATAGGAATTTAATAGTAAAAACTAAAACGATAATAATCAAAATATATTACAAATATATTTTGTTATATATTACACAATATGTTCTTTGTAATATATAATACAAATATTTACATGACAATGAAATATTAATAATATATTTATAAATGATTTTTATTATTATAATATTGCCGTTTTTTTAATAATTAATTTTAACATTTTGCATAATTAATTATAAAATCCATTCAAAATGTATTTTGTTTCTATTTTGTGGATTCATTAAGAAAGCTTTCATATTTTTACGTGAATGTTTTGTATTATTAAATTCTTTAGACTAAAGCCTTGCACCACCATCTATCAACTTCAAAAAAGCTTTTAATATTGCTCTATATTTAATGTCTATTTTATAAAGTGTAATGTGCTTTCATAAACTGGACCCAGCTAAGGTTACAGACCACTGACACGATTATGTGTACGTTCTCAAAAATCCACCCCAGCGTGATGCTGTAACACTGAAATCCTACTCTAAAAGCTCTTACATAATTCTCCTTCATCATTTATGTAATATGAGCTTCGCAAGGTAAAATGGAAGAATCGTAAGCTGCAACTTTGCGGCAGATCAAATCAGATTACACTGGATTAAACATGTGCGTCACAACATATAAGGATCGCATGGCTCTGACTTGAACATGAATGCTAAGATGCAGCTGTAAAGAGAAGATGTACTGATGCTGTGCTTTTTGTAATTCATCCAGGATCAGCGATGTGCAGCGTTTTGTGGAGCAGGCTCAGATCACGGACACTCCGTTCATCCTGACCACATCGCTGCCGTTCAGAGAGCTGACAGACGAGGCTCAGAGTTTGGAGGAAGCCGACTTGGCAAACGCTGTCATCGTTCAGAGGCCTGTTAACACACATGCTCCATTTGGGCACTCCTGACTGTTCCTTCTTTAAACAGAGACTCAAATCTATTGGTTTTGCCCCATGTGTGGGTAACTTTTCATGAATCCTTCTCTTTTAAAGGAACACTCCACTTTCCATAAAAAATAGGCTCATTTTACATATCTCTTAATAGTTAAACAGTTGATTTTTTACCATTTCTGAATCCACTCAGCTGATCTCCGGGTCTGGAGGAAGCACTTTTAGCTTAGCAAAATGCTTTGAATTGGATTAGACCATTAGCATCTTGCTCAAAAAGATAAGACGCTTGACTATTTTCCTATTTAAAGCTTGACTCCTCTCTAGTTTCATCGTGTACTAGCATCAACAGAAAATGAAAAGTTGCTATTTTCTAGGTCGATATGGTTAGGAACTACACTCTCATTCCGGTAGTGATGGCTGTTTTTGAAGCACTGCTTTATGAAGCTTTGAAACCTTATGAATCTTTTGCTTCATTTCAATGATCTGGAGGGAGCACTTTTAGTTTAGCTTAGCATAATTCATTGAATCAGATTAGACCATTAGCATCTTGCTAAAAAAATAAACGCTTTGATACTTTTCCTATTTAAAACTTGACTCTTCTCTAGTTTCATCGTGTACGAAGATCAACAAAGTGAAAAGTTGCTATTTTCTAGGTTGCTATGGTTCTGAACTATACTCTCATTCCGGTAGTGATGGCTGTTTTCGATGCGCTGCTTCATGAAGCTTCGAAACCTTTATGGATCTTTTGTTTCGTATCAGTGGTCTGGAGGCAGCACTTTTAGATTAGCTTAGCATAATTTATTGAATCAGATTAGACCATTAGCATCTTGCTAAAAAATAAACGCTTTGATACTTTTCCTATTTAAAACTTGACTCTTCTCTAGTTAAATCGTGTACGAAGACCAACAGAAAATGAGAAGTTGCTATTTCTTAGGTTGATATGGTTAGAAACTACACTCTCATTCCGGTAGTGATGGCTGTTTTGAAGCACTGCTTCATGAAATTTCGTAACCTTTATGAATCCGGTGGTCCGGAGGCAGCAATTTAAGCTTAGCTTAGCTTAGCATAATTCATTGAATCGGATTAGACCATTAGCATCTTTTGTTTAAATGTTTTGATACTTTTCTTATTTAAAGCTTGACTCTTCTCGAGTTGCACCGTGCGCGAACATCAACAGGAAATAAAAAGTTGCTGTTTTCTAGGTCGCTATGGTTAGGAACTATACTCTCATTCCGATAGTCATGGCTATTTTCGAAGTACTGATTCATGAAGCCTCGAAACCTTTATGAATCTTTTGTTTAGTATCAGTGGTTTTCGGAATATGTATCAAATCGGCAAGATCACGGGATCTCGGTAAACGGTTTTGTTACCTCATTACCATTATTCATTTCGATGATTCAATAGTTCTCCACTTGGGAATAAATACCCTACGATCCACATGAATCACATGGCTTCATTCAGATCACCCCCTCAGTGGCGAATCACTAAAGATGCTTCCTAGTTTTTACCTGATCTTGAATCAGTTTTCCGAGTTTGCAGATGTTTAAATTGAGACATTTGTAAAAACATTGTGAAAAGGATTAATATTAGTTAATTTATTATAATATTTAATTAGTTAATAATAGTTAATGGTCCCTTTTTGAGCCCACCATGAAACAAACAATGTGTAAGTCTAGAAAATCTATTAAAAATTATGCAGACACTTAAGATTATATTAGATGCTAGAATAAGCACATTTATAGTTTATACTTTCAAGTTCACAATGTTTGAAAAAGTCAATTCTAATTGAATTTTGTTGAATTCACATGAGTTTGACCCTGTTTCTAATGCTTCAAAGCAGTAAATCATTATGCAAAGCAATTGGTTGAATTTGGTTGAAAGCTTAGCGAAATTACCAAGGAACAAATCTGCAGTACCATTGCTGCAGCAGGTCGCAATATTACGCAGCACCATAAAATAAGCTAACCTTCGTCAACATAATCCAACGTGATGACATGCTTGCACAGAGGGAGTGCCTTGCAACAGTGCAGACTTCAGAACATATTTACTTTAGTCAGCCAAAATATCATTGTGCCTGCTGCAACCATGCTGAACTCCAAAGGAATTGTAAAATGAGCCTATTTTCAAATAAAATGTGGAGTGATCCTTTAAGCTTCATAAAGGCCAGTATTTTACATATGCACGCTCTTTATTTATTTATTTATTTATTTATTATTTGTTTGTTTGATTTTGGAGAAGTGGGTCATTTGGACATCTTTAAGACCTTAAAGGGATCTTAAGGGTCATCTCTCACAAATATATGAGAAATAGTTCAACCAATATTGGAAAATATAATATAGCAGAAGTCAGTTTTTGAGTCCGGCATTTTTTTGGGTGTATTAGTGTTGCCTTGGTGTAGATGTAAGGCTGCAATATCTCTGAAAATATGATATGTGTGATTAATAAATGGCAGTATTTTCAAATTTGGATGAATTGTTTCTTCTCATTTTCAAGTTTGTTTGTTTTTTCCGACATGTTCTTTTACAACCAGATATGTTGGCCTTTTCTAATGCAATGCAGTACTCGAAAGCCAAGTCTTTAACCTTCACTATTATACACGTTTACATGTATCGATCAATGCAGAAGTCAGATCATAAGCTTAATAGAGTTGTGTTTGATCATCATTGCTGGTATGTCTTAATGTGCACTGTTAAGTTCTACATGTCAAATGTTTTATGCACTTTGCCTGTGACAGAGACTCTGATATAAAGACCTCTGCTTGCAATAAACCTACTGAAGTCATACTGACTCCTTTTCTCATTTCAAACAGTTTAAAACGTTTACATGCACACTGAGCTGATCAATTGCAATTATAATCCCATATTGTTTTTTGTTTTTTTGGGGGGGGGCGAGAATCCACTTTAAATTGACAGTTCTCCCAAAAGTTTACATTTCTGTGGAACAAAAAAAGAAGATATTTTAAAACAATTGACCTCCATTGTATTTTTTTGTTCCAATTATGGATGTAATGTAATGTGTATTTATATAGTGCATTTATTGTGTAAGGCCACACACCCAAAACACTTCACAATCATGAGGGGGGTCTCTCCAAATCACCAACAGTGTGCAGCATCCACTTGGATGATCCGACAGCAGCCACAGGACAACAGCGCCAGCACACTTCCCACACACTAGCTACTGGTGAAGTTGAGAGACAGTGATGGAGCCAATTCGGTGAATGGGGATGATTGGTAGGCCATGACCAGTAAGGGCCGATTGAGGGACTTTGGCCAGGACACCGGGGTTACACCCCTACTCTTTTCCGAGAAGTGCCATGGGATTTTTAATGACCACAAAGAGTCTGGTCCTCTGTTTAACGTCTCATCAGAAAGACGGCGCTCACTGACAATACAGTGTCCCCTTCACTACTCTGGGGCATTAGGACTCACACGGACTGCAGGTTGAGTGCCCCCTGCTGGCCTCACTAACACCACTTCCAACAGCAACCTAGTTTTCCCATGTGGTCTCCCACTCAGGTACTGACCAGGCTCAGCCCTGCTTAGCTTCAGTGAGTAAGACTTGAGTTGCAGAATGATATGGCAATATTACAGATAGCAATGTATGATGGTGTTCAGCACATAAAAAACTCAAACAGGTTTGGAACCGAATAAGTAAAATATGATAAAATTTTCATTTTGTGCTGAATTCAGGGTTCCCACGCTTCTAGAAAGTACTTGAACTTCATGCATATGAATTTAAGGTCTGGAAAGTACGTAAAAACAAACAGGTGCTTTCAGTAACTGAACAAATCTTAAATTAAATCTTAAATACAAGACAAATAATTCATTTGATCAATATTTCAGAAACTGCATTTGAATATTAGTGTTGAATTCACCTAGTTGTGTATGTTTTGCACAGTCTTGTCGCCTATCTAAGTTTAAGGAACAACAAATAATAATAACTTCTAGTTGATCATTTGGGATCAGAAGTGGCTTATGAAAGGCAAAGGCCTCTAGATTACGCTTATTTTACCAAAATAAAATATGATCATGCCTTGATTTTTAATGATTTAATTACTTAACAGAAATTATTTGTCACTCAACAGAAATAATGTACAGTATAGAATATAAAGTCATGGTGCAGTGGAAAAAGAATTAATATAGTGTATGACTCCCATGAGCTTGGAGGACTGCATCCATACATCTCTGCAACGACTCAAATAACTGATTAACAAAGTCATCTGGAATGACAAAGAAAGCGTTCTTGCAGGACTCCCAGAGTTCATCAAGATTCTTTGGATTTATCTTCAATGCCTCCTCCTTCTTATCCCAGACATGCTTAACAATATTCATGGCTGGTGGCTGGGCTGGCCAATCCTGGAGCACCTTGACATTTTTTGCTTTCAGGAATTTTGATGTGGAGGCTGAAGTATCTTCTGTGGTTTGTAATGTAATGGGCAGCACAAATGTCTTGATACCTCAGGCTGTTGATGTTGCCATCCACTCTGCAGATCTCTCGCACGCCCATATTGAACGTAACCCCAAGCCATGATTTTTCCTTCACCAAACTTGACTGATTTCTATGAAAATCTTGGGTCCATGCGGGTTCCAGTAGGTCTTCTGCAGTATATGTGATGATTAGGATGCAGTTCAACAGATGATTCATCAGCAAAATCTACCTTCTGCCACTTTTCCAATTGATCAACTAGAAGTCAAGTTATTATTTGTTGCTCTTCCAACTGGGATCGACGACAAGACTTTTGTCAGGAAGTGTGCAGGATTTAAAATTATTAGTGATTTAAAAAGTCCTTAAATTTGGTGTTCATGAACATGTGGGAAACCTGTGAATTATTATTACTGGACACTTTAAGTTGATTCATTGTCATTCAGCAATGCACTTTGGTCTAACTTTGGTCAATCTTTATTATTGTATAATATAAACCTGACTGCTGTTTCATATTAACCTCAGAATCTTCCTCCTCATTTCCACATATTGTTTATGGTTGCACAGAATGTTGGGAATATGTTTATGTTTAATGCCAACCATATGAATGATTTCCTGGCCTGTGGGTTGAATGTCAGGAATTTCTGAAGTTAATGTGACTTTGTTTTTGTTTTGTTTTTTGGTCAGCTCTTTCTTTTCAGACCTGATGTGATTTTTATTAACAAGTTTAACAGAGTCTGTGAGCTGTTAATGCAAAAATAAATATAAAAATCAGTCATCAAACTACAGTTAAAGTCAGAATTATTAGCCCCCCCTGTTTATTTTTTTCACCAATTTATGTTTAATGGTGAGAAGATTTTTTTCAAAACATTTCTAAACATAATTGTTTTAATAACTCATTTCTAATAACTGATTTACTTTATCTTTGCCGTGATGACAGTAAATAATATTTGACTAGATATTTTTCAAGACACTTTATACAGCTTAAAGTGACATTTAAATGCCTAGGTTAATAAGGCAAGTAAGAGTAATTAGGCAAATCATTGTATAACAATTGTAGACAAGTGAAAACAAAATATTACTTAAGAGTCTAATAATATTGACCTTAAAATGGTATTTAAAAAACCAAAAAACTGCTTTTATTTTAGCCAAAATAAAACAAATAAGACTTTCTCCAGAAGAGAAAATATTATCAGACATACTGTGAAAAATATCTTACTCTGTCAAATTTTTTTTGGGAAATATTTAAAAAGAAAAAAAATCACAAGAGGGCGAATAATTTTGACTTCAACTGTACAGTATATGCACATGCAAGCTGATAGGTCTCCTACAGGCCTCCTAATCTGCTCCTACATTATTATGATGCAGGAAATGCTAGCATGTGCAGTGCGTTTATTGAAGACCCTCCTCCACCCTAGCTCCACCTGTGTTAAGATCTGAGACATGGATTACACATATATTATGTTTGCAGCAGCATTGTGTTATTGTAATAATCAACAGCGATCTAAAGACTAGGGTTGGGTACCGAAATCTGGTAACCAGTATGCACCGGACCAAATCAGCTTATGAATTTCGGTGCCTAATTCCGATGCCACTGGTGCTGCGACAAGAACATAAGAAGCATCAAGGGGTGCATTAACGGCACACATAAGTAAGTGTTGTGTCACACCATTTCTAAATATTTATTTCTAAACAACTTTGAGGGATGCGGACACCATCAGCGATGTCAGGCGTTTGTTCTTGCTGCTTATAGAAGGCAAAGCGCGCAGTGGTGAGCGACTCCCTTCAACAACACGCATGATCTCATGCAATTTGCTTAAACTAAGCATTATAAAGTATGGCTATATTTTACGAGCAGGGATTCTAACACACCAACATGCAGCAGATGCTTCACAAAAGATGCATGTAAGGGGGGAAACACGTCAAACTTATGAAATTTGAGGGCTCATGAAATCAACTTAAAGGTGCGGAATGGACGATCATTGACTACGTTTACATGGACATCAGTAATCAAATTATTTGCCTTAATCTAAGACAATACTAAGATTAGGGTGTTCACATGAGTTGTGTTTTGAATGTTCCTTTCATGATTCCGCTTTCCATGTTCTAGCACATAATTCAATTAATATCATTATGTCACCGCGCCTTCTGCGTTTCGTGTAATTTCGGGTGTTTTATTTTTAATTAGTCCACTTTAACTGCAGTTTGGCACTTTTACTTTCATTCTGGAACATTTATGAAACATGACGTTGATGGATCTATGTGCTGTAACTGGGAATCGTAAATGTAACGTTCAAAAAGCAACTCATGTAAACACCCGAATCATATTATTGTCTTATTAATATTAAGGCGAATTATTAGATCACTGATGTCCATGATAAAGTAGTCACAAACCCCAAACATAGAAAAAAGGTGTTCCCTGATTTTGATGACAGCCTTTCCACGGGTTAGTTGTAAGCTAAAGTTAATAGCATAATGCAAAGCTTGCATTCATGCTAACAAACAAATGATCAAAAGAAATATATTAATGCAATTCAAATATATAAAATACAAATTGATGTTTACTTTAAACGTATAATAAAAATATATTCATATTGTTCAATTGTAATGATTAAAATATATAGTTTTTGTCAAATAATTTTGTGGCTAAAAAGTATTGGTTCAGGCATCATTACCATTTTAAAAGTATCGAGTTAGCGGTATTGAAATAACCCTAAATGAGACCCAACCCTACTATGGACTGTAGATCGCAGATGAACTATACACACATCACAAACTACGACCTCCAGAATGCAATGGACAAATCAACACCTGCTTCAGCTGACCATTCAGACACTCACACTCAGACACACACAGCTGCGGTGCATTCCACTTAATTACCTGGACTACATATTTTAGTTTGTGTCTCCTTCTCGTTTCTTGTTTTTTTTTTTGCTCCTATGATTTCTGTGTGTTTTCAAGTTTGTTTTGCCTTGTTTTAGTTTTGTCTTGCTTCGTTATATATTTTTTCATGAAATGTTTAAGTGCTGAGTTTGGAAACGCTCTTTGTTTTTTCTCCTTTGCACTTCACCCCGGAATGTGATGCATGTCTGTGTATATACTGGCAGTGGCAGGACTCGGTACTTGCTCTGCTATAATAGCCAAAGCAGCAGCAGCGGAGCAGATCTATACCACCAAGACCAAACATATACATAATATTGCCCCATGTATATCATTTTTAAGGTGACACAGTGGCGCAGTAGGTAGTGCTGTCGCCTCACAGCAAGAAGGTTGCTGGTTTGAGCCTCGGCTGGTCAGTTGGCGTTTCTGTGTAGAGTTTGCATGTTCTCCCTGCTATGGCGTGGGTTTCCTCCGGGTGCTCCAGTTTCCCTCACAGTCTAAAGACACGCAGTACAGGTAAATTTGGAAAGCTTAATTGAATAAAAAAGTGTCTGGCCAGCCAAAAAAAAAGAAAAACCAATATTTGCCAGGATGTTCCGGAGTCTCTCAAAGTATTAAAGTAAGTACATTTTAGTGCTGTCAAACAATTAATTATGTCCAAAATAAAAGATCATATTTACAATTTATATTTTTGTGTTTATAAATATATGCATGACTATATTGTATAAAATGTTTATATAAATATATATATATACACACATATATATATATATATATATATATATATATATATATATATATATATATATATATATATATATATACACACACACACACACACACACACACACACACACACACACACACAAGTTTTAGGCCACTAGTTTTTTCACCCCCCAAAAAGGTTTAAAGTTGGTTGTTTCTATATTTTTCTGTAGCATGTTAGTTTGAAATGTCTATTTACATTTCCAAATGTTATTTTTGTCATTAACTGTAATTCTGCAATGAGAATATTGTCTGCACAAGGAGTCTGACAACAGCCAGTGCTCCACAAAGAGATCTGATCTGATCATCATCCAGACAAATTAAATCCAGAAGAACTTTGGCAACATCTCTAAGAAGCTTAAAAAAACCTGCAAAGGTAAGTGTATAAGTGTTCCAAGTGCTTTAAATGCAAAGTGTGGTTATACCAAATGTTGATTTAATTAATATCTGTTAATTTAATAATAATAATATGCATTTATGCATTATTGTTGAAAGCATCCTCACTTTAAAGCATTTTTACACAAGTGTCTAAAACTTTAAATAGTACTGTAGCTTTGCATACCACTAAAAATATTTTAAAATATATATTGTCATTTTCAATTTCTTGCTTTATTATTATTATTATTATTAAAAACAATAACATTATTTTTTTCTCAATTTTTGTGGCTTTATTGTTTTTATTATTGTCATTATTATTATAAACTATAATATATTTTGATTTATCGCTGCATTATTATAATTATTATTATTATTATAAAAATATGATTATATTTTTATTTAATTTCACGCTGCTTTGTAGTTCTTTATGTACTTATTATTTTTGTAATTAATTAATTTATTTATTCACTTTATTATGACTGTCCTGCAGGGGGCGCGCTGTTGTTTGTATTTCTCGTATTGAACGCGCTGCTGCTGCAGTGACTGTGTGTGTGTGTGTGCGTGTGTGATGGAATGAACCCGCAGTTCATCACCGCTGCAGCAGCTGCGCGCCTCACCGCATCCCTCAGGTCAGACTCTGTTTATCTATCTATCATCTATCTATCTATCTATCTATCTATCTATCTATCTATCTATCTATCTATCTATCTATCTATCTATCTATCTATCTATCTATCTATCTATCTATCTATCTATCTATCTATCTATCTATCTATCTATCTATCTATCTATCTATCTATCTATCTATCTATCTATCTATCTTCAGTCGGTTTTTTTTCTTCACATGATGTCACTTGATTTGAAACGCACGAAAAACATCATTAGGCTTTTTGTAATATTATAATAGCCTACTGACAGCAATGTGTCTGCTATTTTGTTTTATTATATATTCAGCACACACACATAATTAAACTCTAACACTTATTATTTAGTGTTTTGGTGTCAAGTATGTATTGTTTTGTATTGCCTAGAACTAGTGCTGTTAATTGTAACCAATCGAGTACAAAATAAAAGTTTGTATTTACATAATATCTGTGCGTGTAGTATTTACTATGCATATATGTAGTTTATTGTAGTATGTAGTTGTAAAACATTTAAATGTGTATTAATATTTATATATTTTATGTTATATCATGATATTCATAGATAATTAAACATGTTCTGTACATGTATATACATATACACAAAAATGTAGTTAAATATGCATATTTAATATACATAGTGCACACAAAATAATTATGTAAATACATTTTTTAAATATATTTTGTATCCAATTAATTATTTAACAGCACTACTGGGTTCAAGGACAAAGAAATAACCATACAGAACATATCAACTAACACAACAATGAAAGCAAGGTACAAAAAAAATAAATAAATAACTCAACAGGATGAAAAATAAAACAGCATTTCGAAGCTACTTTGCTTTAATTTAAGAAAGAATAGGATAATTAGAAGTATTTAGAAGAATTAAACATTAAAAATCCAAATACAGAATAAATTCTAACACTTATCATGGCTTTTCTTTTGTTAGAGACTGAGACCAGACCATATTTAAATAGGGTTCAGTTTTGTTCAGCAGAACTATTTTTTAGTGCCAATATAACAACTACATCAGGTTTAGGCTTATCTTGTTTTGGTACATACTGTAGACTGAGATCGCATCTGATTGGCTGATGTTTGTGAGTGACAGCTGGGAAGCATCTGTGCTGTGCATGTGGCCTGTACAGCTGTGTAACCCTGCCCATTCTCCGCTTCTGCAGTATGTGAATGAACACAGCTGTAACAAGCTCTGTGAAGCCAGAGAGTTTATCTGCCGTCTCTGTACCGGCTGCCATGGCCAAAGGGGAGAAAGCCCGGGTCACATCAGGGGATAAACTCATGATGAAGCACCCCGAACCTGCTTTCACCAAGGTTCCGCCACAGGTAAGGCAATGTGATGATTGCTTTTGCTATTTTGTTTATGCGATGTTTATCCTAATGCATTTATTGCCAGTGTGTATATGCATTTAATCATAGGTACAATATGATAATGCACTAACTACACAGAGTAGCAATAAAATAGTATAAATAACTATATGATTACAGTGTGTACAGTATGCGCAAGTATTTAATTTTAAGTAAATATGCGTTGTTAGTATGCATATATACACCTTGAATGTATCTCATACTAACTTAAATAGGTTGTACTCGTTATTGATGTCAGATTGGAGTAGAACATAGTTATATGATTGCATTTTTACAGTGTTTACAGCATGTGCATGCATTTAATTTAGTCAAGTATGCATTCTTAGTATGGATATATGCACCTAAAATGTATCTCATACTAACTAATAAGGGTTGTACTCATTACTGGTGCCAGATTGGAGTAGAAATAGCAAAATGACTGCATTTTTACAGTGTTTACAGCATGCATTTAATTTAGCATGCATTGTTAGTATGCATATAGGCACCTTAAGTGTATCTAATGCTAATTAAATAGAGTTGTAATCATTATTGGTGTCAGATTTGAGTAAAAATAACTATATGATTGCATTTTTACAGTCTTTAAAGTATTTGCAGTATGTGCATGCATTTAAATTAGATTGTACTCATTATTGGTTTCAGATTTGAGTAAAAATAACTATATGATTGCAGTTTTACAGTATTTACAGTATGTGCATGCATTTAAATTAGTTAAGTATGCATTCTTAGTATGTATATTTGCACCTTAAATGCATCTAATACTACCTAAATTGGGTTGTACTCATTATTGATGTCTGATTGGACTAGAACATAGTTATATGATTGCATTTTACAGTGTTTACAGTATGTGCATGCATTTAATTTAGATAAGTATGCATTATTAGTATGTATATATGCAGTTAAATGTATCTAAAACTAACTTAATGGGGTTGTACTCATTACTGGTGCCAGATTGAAGTAGAAATAGCAATATGATTGCATTTTTACAGTGTTTACAGCATGCATTTAGTTTAGCATGCATTGTTAGTATACATATAGGCACCTTAAGTGTATCTAATGCTATCTAAATAGAGTTTTACTCATTATTGGTGCCAGAAATAGCTATATGATTGCGTTGTTATAGTGTTTACAGTATGTGCATGCATTTAAATTAGTTAAGTATGCATTATTAGTATGCATATATGCACCTAAAATGTATCTAATACTAACCAAATTGGGTTGTACTCATTGGTGTCAGGTCAGAGTAGAAATAGCCATATGATTTAATTTTTACAGTGTTTACAGCATGCATTTAATTTAGTTAAGTATGCAATATTAGTATGCACACATGCTCCTTAAATGTATCTAATGCTAATTAAATAGGGTTGTACTCATTATTGGTGCCAGATTGGAGCAGAAATAGCATTTTACAGTGTTTACAGTATTTAAAGTATGTGCATGCATATAAATTAGTTAAGTATGCATTCCTAGTATGCATATATGCACGTAGAATGTATCTAATACTAACTAAATAGGGTTATACTCATTTTTGGTGTAATGTTAGAGTAGAAATAGCAATATGATTGCATTTTTACAGTATTTACAGAATGCACATGCATTAAATTTAGTTAAGTATGCATTATTAGTATGCATATATGCATTTTAAATTCATCCAATACTAACTAAATAGAGTTGTACTCATTATAGGTGTCATGTTAGAATATAAATAGCTATATGTTTGCATTTTTACAGTGTTTACAGTATTTACAGTATGTCCATGCGCTTAATTTAGTTAAGAATGCATTGTTAGTATGCATATATGCACCTTAAATGTATCTCATACTAACTTAATTGGGTTGTAATCATTATTAGTCTCAGATTAGAGTAGAAATAGCTATATGATTGCATTTTTACAGTGTTTACAGTGTTTTCATGCATTTAATTTAGTTAAGTATGCATTGTTAGTATGCATATATGCACCTAAATGTATCTAACACTAACTAAATTGGGTTTTACTCAATATTGGTGTCAGATCGAAGTAGAAATAGCTATATGATTGCAGTGTTTACAGTATGTGCATGCATACGTAGCATGCATTGTTAGTATGCATATGCATCTAAAATGTATCTAATACCAACTAAATAGGCTTGTACTCAATATTGTTGCCAAGTTAGAGTAGAAAATAGCAATATGATTGCTTTTTTTAGTGTTCAAGTGCATGCATTTAATTCACTTAAGTATGCAATTGTTAGTATGCATATCAATAATATTATTATATTTAAACCAGTTATTTCCACCACCAATTCCCTAATACACTGTGCTTGGACCAATGATTGTTGTATGTGTTTAATATATAATTTAAAATTAAAGATTGCAATAAAACATAAACATCACACATTTTTACACATTGCTCAGATCACATTAAGTTCTAAAGTGCTTTTGCACAGTTGTTAGTACACATATATGCAGCTGAAATGTATCTAAAATAATATACTGCACTACCTATATAAGGTTGCACTGATATTTGGGATCAGGTTAGAACAGAAAAAGCTGCAGATTTGTTTTTTGTGCAATGTGGAATCAGTAAACACACTCAGCAGGGGGGGAACAGGTGCCAATACGCATGTATTTTTGTTTTGTTATGACACCGGTCTGATTATTTCTGCATCAGTACGTTATGAAAGTATGTGGAATGGCATGTTTTAATGAGCACGGGGAATGTTTATTTCATGGATGCTTCACCATCACACATGCCCGAAGGCTGTTTAGGCGTAGCACTGACAGGCAGACAGTCGAACCCACAAGTACATAGTGCCGTAAAGACGCAAACTGCTCTTTTCAGTTCAGTACATTTTGAGTTTAACCAATTGCGGCAGTCAAAAATCATGTCTGAATTCCTTTCACGTGCCACAGGCTCCAGTGAATTATCAGCTGGGTCGGAAATAGACATAAATGAAAAGCTGTGATTCTAACAGTTTGTTTGCACGCAGATGTTTTTCAGAAATTTTGCTTGCAGATGTAAAAAGATAGTATGATATTTGGAAGTAATCTGACCTTTTCTCTTGGTCGAAAATGGCAGGGATGATCTGTCAAGTGAAATAATGTCAGTGCCGTGTTGTTCTTCTAAGCTGACCTTCTGGCCGAGGGGAAAATGGTGGTTGTGTGTCAATAATGTATGGAAAACACACTAATGGAGCTCTTGTTCTCACGGAAAGGATAGATGGAGACTCTCATGGAGGAAGGTTAAAGATTTAAAGTGGAAATTGTGGGGAATTTAGTTCTACTGTGGGTTTGTGGGCATATCAGCATGCTGATAACTTCTTTTTTTTGTGGTCTTAAAGTTATACTGTAAGATTAATTTAGTAATGTCTTGGAAGAAAATTACTACAGTTGAAATAAATGAGTGGTTTTGATTAACAGATGGTGTATATTTATTAATCGAGTGGCTGTACATTTCTAAAAGATAAATGTGACAAATGACAGTAAACAATCTTAAATTGGTCTATCTGAAGCTGCTGGTGAAATAGCTGGAGATTGTCAATCTGCACTCTATTTCTTATCCTGCAGTTCCCGATTGTAATGTCGAATTTGAACCACTGAATTTATAGAAGCAAATTGTTGAACTAAAACAAAAATAAGCTGAAAACTGCCTGAATATTATACCTCATATTTTTAAACAGAACTGGATATTGTGGAAGTAAATTCTATGAAGTATTGAACTTAACCAAGCAGACACAGGACGTCAACATGATGTCAGAGTGACGTTGTAGCCCAACATTGTGGGTCATTGCATTCTGTTTGGAAATGAAAAGTGGGTTGACATCAGAACCCAACATCAGGCCCACATCAATGTCCAACATTGGACAGGTGTTGCATTTTGGTTACTTACTAACGCAACCTAAAAACAACCAAATATCAATGTCTAGTGATGTTACAGCTTGATGTTGTGTGGACGTGACCACTATGACGTCCTTCTGATGTTGGATTTTGGTTGCCACACCTGATGAATAAATGTCAGAATTTTTGACGTCAATATGAAGTTGGTTTAAGATGTTGACTCGACGTTGGATTTTGGTCAGTTTCTAACACAACCTAAAATCAATAAAATATCAACGTCATTTAACGTCATTATTGGATGTCAAAATAACATTGTCCTTGGATGCTGACGACTAAAATATAATCTAATATTATATTCTGCTGGAAGTATGAAAATGTGTGTGAAATATTTTTAGTTTACAAATTTACAGCTTAAATAAACAACTATGTTAAACTTCAGGACCTAAAAAGACAAACCCTAGCTAAGTCCCAAATCGCATACTTATGCACTATTCTGCGCCATTTTGTAGTATAAATAGTGTAAGTAGTGCGTTCACACTGAAAACTCTAAAAATAATAAGTGCACTTTAATTACCTGTCCTGGATGATGCACTCATTCAGCCGGTAAGATGAAGTGTGTAATGATGGACACTTCACGCACTCAATGACCACAGGTTTGCTAATGTGGCAGAAGGGGCGGAGCTATCGGGCGCACATGTTGGATAACTTTATTTATTTTGGATGGTAAAAACAGTGTGGTTTATTCATAAACTAATTTCGAGAGGATCCCGTGCTTATGATCAACACGGCTGGCTCCTCATTAGCTCCATAATTAAATGATTACAGAAGCATTATAAATAACCAGAGTTTTTCACTCCAGTTATCTTCGTCTTGAAGCTTCACCCCTTCCACCCTTACCCCCCCCTCTCTTTTTTTTTCCGATAGGGCGACACGGTGGCCCAGTGGCACTGTTGCCTCACTGCAAGAACACCACTGATCCAACCTCCTATCGGGCTGATCTTTGTTTCTGTGTAGAGTTTACATGTTCTCCCCGGGCTCCTAGGTTTCCTCCCACCGTCCAAAAACATAAACCATAGCCATCGACTAAACCAAATTATCACCTAAGACAACCTTAGTTTACACTTCTCACATGGCAACTAGCAGGGGAGTTCTCGAGACCTACCTGAGCTCGAACTCCCCTCTCGCCCTTCTAACGGGAGGGAGCCCCGAGCTCGAGGATATTACGAGCTCAGGGCTTTCTCCCGGGACAGTATGCCAAATACGCTTTATTTATTATCAGCTAAGTGTGAACTCTTGAAATTCTTCTACAAGAGTGATTATAGTGTCTCCAGAAGGTAAATGCGGTTATACTCATGGCAGGTATTGTTTGGTAGTTTGGTAATTTATTTCACTGATTTGGCAAACGTCAATTTGAATTTCCGATTAGTGAAAAAAAACAGTGCTCCATTTGGGACGACACTACATACACATACTATACTGTTGAGTGTGTAAGTGCATAAGTACATAGTGCATGAGTTCATAGTGTACAGTGTATGCCATTTGAGATGCAGCTCCTGGCTATTCAACTATTATACTTGTTAATTCAATGCATTATTTTCTTCAGTTACGACTATTCAATAGATTTTTTTTTTGCATTCATTTTGTTTTATAGTTTTTAATTAATCACAGTTCTAGATATATTACTGTGGTAAACGTGACTGTCTTGTTTTGTGTGACCTGAATACTGAGACACCATCAGAGAATACGTGCCTCAGCAATCATGAAAAAATTATCGCCACACTTGCTAGTCTGGGTTTTGGAGAGCTCGATGTTGGTTTTCGCACTCGCTGCATAAAAGCAATGGCATTCCGACCAGTTCAGGTGAAAGTCCAGAGAGAATTTGACCTTGCTAGTGTAATGATAAAATGTTTTTTTTTTTTTTTTAAATCCTGCTGGACACGAAGCTTTAAACCCGTCATTATGTCATCCAGATTCATCCTCACGCAAACATATACTGTGAAAATCAGCTTAGAGCAGAAAACTGTGAGGATGTAGGCTAAGCACAAACAGCTTATGGAAACCACAGAGTCATAATGGGTCACATTTCAGCACAAAACAAGAAAAAAGAAAACTTCATATATATGCATGTTGTTTTACTGTATTACAACTCAAAATATGTACTTAAAGAGATATTAAAAAAAATAATCCTCCACTTGTTCCAATCCTGTTTGAGTTTCTTTCTTTTGTAGAAAACACAGAGGAAGATTTACTGAAGAATGTTGGAAAAAAACAGCCATTGACTTCCATAGTGTTGTTTGTTCATAGTATGGATGTTAAAGGCTGCTTTTTACCAACAATCTTCATAATATTTTGTTTTGTATTCAACTGAAGAAAGAAATTCATAAAAGTTTATAACCACTTGAGTGTGAGTAAATGACCATATTGGGTGAACTATCCCTTTAATTATCAAGGCAATATTGCAATCCAAATCCAATGTTAATATACACTCACCGGTCACTTTATTAGGTACACCTTACTAGTACCTTGTTGGACCCCTTTTGCCTTTAGTCTTAATACTTTAAGGGCATAAATTTCACAAGCTACTGGAAATATTCCTCAGAGACATTGGTCCATAATGGCATGATAGCATCGTGCAGTTGCTGCAGATTTGTTGGCTGCACATTCATAATGGAAATCTCCCGTTCCATCACATCCCAAAGCTGCTCTATTGGATTTAGGTATGGTGACTGTGGAGGCCATTTCAGTACAGTGAACTAGTCTGAGATGATTTACGCTTTATGGTGTGTTGTCCTGCTGGAAGCAGCCATCAGAAGATAGATACACTGTGGTCATAAAGGGATGGACATGGTCAGCAACAATACTCAGGTAGGCTGTGGCGTTGACACGATGCTCAGTTGGTACTAATAGGCCCAAAGTGTGCCAAGGAAATATCCCCTACACCATTACACCACCACCAGCAGCCTGAACCAAAGCAGGATGGATGCATGCTTCCATGTTGCTCATGCCAAATTTGTCAAATCAAGACTCATCAGACCAGGCAATGCTTTTCCAATCTTATATTGTATCTTATATTATTGCGTTCAGAGATGCTCTTCTACAGATCTCGGTTGTAACGAGTGGTTATTTGAGTTACTGTTGCCTTTCTATCAGCTTGAACCAGTCTGTCCATTCTCCTCTGACCTCTAGAATGAGCAAGGCATTTGTGGCCACAGAACTGCCGCTCACTGGATATTTGATATTTTTCTGACCATTCTCTGTAAACCCTAGAGATGGTTGTGTGTGAAAATCCCAATAGATCAGCCATTTCTAAAATACTCAACCAGCCCGTCTGGCACCAACAAGCAATACACTTAAATCCCTTTTCTCCCCCCTTCTGATGCTCGGTTTGAACTGCAGCAGATCGTCTTGACCATTTCTACATGCCTAAATGGATCGAGTTGCTGCCATGTGATTGGCTGATAAGAAGTTTGTGTTAACGAGCAGTGGAACAGGTGTAACTAATAAAGTGGATATAAGAGTGTATATAACATATATTACATACAAAAAAGTGTCATCTTTAATGCATTGCATAAGCTCTGTGATATGTCAAAATACGGCTGAAATAATATCCCATCATCATTCAGCGTAACAGATTTATTTATGTGAAAATGAAGCATTGTATTTATTCTTACCTATACTTCTTTAAATATGTAAATGAGTAAGTGATCATGCCAAATTTGACAATATTTAAAATGATAACAAAATAAACTAAAACGCTGGGGTTTGAAGAATAGTTTAAAAGTAGAAACATTTTAAGACACCAGATGCCATATTCATTCGTTCTTTCATTCATTCATTCGTTCGTTCGTTCTTTCATTCGTTCTTTCATTCATTCATTCATTTACCCTTGGCTTAGTCCCTCATATATCGGGGTTCGCCACATCGGAAAGGACAAGGGCATATATTTTACGCAGCGGATGGCCTTCCAGCTGCAACACAGTACTGGGCAAGACGGAAACACTCTTGCATTCACACGTACTCATACACTACGACCAATTTTGTTCATTCATTCATTCTTGCCTACTGAGCAACCGTGCTGCCCCAAAAGTAAACATATAAACTGAAAATAAATAAGTGAGCATTTCAGGAGTAAAATTACATGTTTTGAATTCTCACACTTGACTGCTGCTATCACGATTCTGCTGTTTTGGATCTGTGAGGAAGTCAGAAGTATTTTCGAGTCTCAGCTCAATGACTTCCTGTTTGTGTCAATCATGATAACAGCAACACAAAAAAACTCTGTGAGAAGTCGAGGGATCTGTGATGCCGGAGTGTTGTAGATGGTTGCCGGGGAATTATTTTGCGGTTGCTAGGGTGTTTTCTTAATGGTTGTCTATCAGTCCAGGGGTGTGGTCCAATCAGAAGCTCCAGAGGTTGTGAATCAGCAGGTCGTGAACGTGAATTCGAGCACTGGTAAGGGCACTAAGGACTTTGGTTCACTACACATTGGGGCACTGATGGTGTCACGACCACCAACAATCCAGCCTGTGCAGATCGCTGGTAAACACACAGTATTGCATAGAACTACAAATCCGCCATTAAATGGACTTTAAGGTCCAGTCATGCACCACTCACACACCTGGCCTAGATCCCTATAATGGTAGATTCACACAGCTAATGCTGCTCAAAGACTGTTTACTAGGACTATTAAAACAGCACAAACACACACATTGTTGCTGAGTCTTGTTTTACAGTTTTGTGACATTACGACGTGTTTTCCTTGCCTTGGCTTGTTTTTGACCCTGTGGCTTGTTTTGTTTATTTACGCTGTCTGCGCCTGCCTTTTTGACCATCTGCTTGTTTATTTGACCATGACTCTGGATTTGCCTGTATACATCTGTTGCCCCTTGTGTTGACCGTTGCTTGCCTTACTATTTTTATGAAACCTGCGTTTCGCACTCCCTGTTGTCAGCGTAACGTCACATTACAGATGGTGACCTGAGAATGTCCTCGTTGTATAATAATAATACTGAATTGTTATGAAATACAGAAGAACATTTTTAATGTAATTTTATAATGTTAATTTGGGTGCATTTTAGACAAACATTTTTTTCATTTGATTAACTTGTATGAATTTAAATAGTAAATATAAATATTTAAAGTTTTTATACTATGGTGCCAAATCGGATTGGTCAATTCACTTACGTCGTATGTTTTTGGATGTTGGGAGGAAACCGGGTAACCTAGGGGAAACCCACGTGAGCACGGGGAGAACATGTAAACTCCGCACAGAAATGTCAGCTGGTCTGCTAAGGGCTTGAACTAGTGACATTCTTGTTGTGAGGCAACAGTGCTAACCACTGGGCCGCCCTATCTTGGAAATGGAAGGAGGAGTAGGGGTGGAAGTGGGGATTCTTCAAGATGAAGATAACTGAGGTGAGAAACTCTGGTTATTGATAGTGAGTTAGGATTCATCAGATGCATCATGCATTAATTAAAGCGGCCCAGTCATGATAAATCATAAGCACGTGATCCTCTCGAAATTAATTTATAAAATAACCACACAAACTAAAACATTAAACGATTGAACAAAAGTGACAGAAAGATGTTAAACTATTTTAGTTTTTGTAGTTTATTTAGTATTTTTATTAACATACTTTTCTATTATGAATTTTGAGACAAATGTGGGATGAATAATGATATCGTTCAGTCAACATTTATTTTGTAATATATATTTTTTTAATCTGTTTTACATAATTGCATTTTTTAAAAAAGCAGTTAAATAGCATATAAATAATAAAATATATATATATATATAGTATATATATAATAAAAAATATATTAAAATATCCACACAGAACCCAGTTATTTTATATTATAGTAATAAACTTTCAACATTATTGATTTTACTTTGTTTTTAATAAAATATGCGCAGCCTGGTGAGCATAAAAGATTATTTTTGTGTTTTTCAAAAGCATTCATTTGTTTTCCTTCAGCTTAACCCCTTCATTCATTAGAGTTCACCACAGCGGAATGATTTGCCAACTAATCCAGCATTTGCTTTACACGGAGGTTGCCCTTCTAGTTGCAACCCAGTACTGGGAAACACCCATACACTCTTATTCACATACACACATTCATGCATTCATTCATTTCCTTTTAAGCTTAGTCCCTTTATTAATCCGGGGTCGGGTTGCCACAGCGGAATGAACCACCAACTTACACCCGGAGGAAACATGCAAACTCCACACAGAAACGCCAACTGACCCAGCCGAGGCTCGAACTAGTGACCTTCCTGCTGAGAGGCAACAACACCACCTGCACCATCGCGTCTCCCACACTCATACACTACGACCAATTTAGTTCACCTATAGTGCATGTCTTTATACTGTGGGAAAAACTGGAGCACCCAGGGAGAACATGCAAACTCCACATTGAAATGCCAACCAGCCGGGACTCAACCTAGAGACCTTCTTGCTGTGAGGAGACCACTGAGCCACGGTGTCACCATTTCAAATGTTAGTGCATTAGTATTAATCACATATTTGCCACTGTATTATAAAACATTTCATTAAATATTTTAATATTTAGCAATTAAATTAGTGTTTTATTTATATACCAGAAAACATACAACAAATTAATGCGAGAAGGGTTTTCTTTTTGTATAAAAAGCAGAATCTTCAGAGACAGATTTGTTTAATAGCAATAGCTCGCGCTTGGCAGATAAACCAGAATTACTATCAGCTTGCAGACTTAAGCACACAATCTTCTTCATTCATTTCACACTTCAGTGCCATCAAATCCTCTTACAGGCCTACTTTTTCCTTCTTTAGTGAAATAATTGCAGTTCAAATAAAAGTGTTTATTTAGATTAAACAGACCTGCCTACACTCTCCAATCTTTTCCAGAGATGCCCGAATAATTACACCTCAACCTCCTGAACTCTGATTTCAGAAGTCCTTCATCTTTTTATCATCATGGAGCAGTAATTACAGCGTGTTTTGAAGGTTTTTTTGCCCCTTGTGGTTGTTTTGTGCGAGGGAAACGGTCGGCTTTGATTGAGCGGATGAATGAGTTCACAACCGTTTTAGTTTCGACCGTATTTTCAGCACCAAACGTCTGTCTGAGTGTCTCCACCATCTCTGGTAAATATATGGCTCAGAGCGGCGGTTAGACGACTCTTTTATGTGTCAAAGGATCTCCCTGCGTTTTCTACACACACACACACATACACAGCCTCAAAACACACACATTTACTCTGCCTGGTCCACAGAGCTTTCTGAAGAGCGAGTGTGCTTTTTTAATGTGTGAAACGCTTTATGCCATTTCTTTGTTCATTGTAGGTGATGGGTGCGGCTGAATGGTACTGTGGTTTAGTGATGTGGTTTTGCTGTTAAATTAATAGCAACACTAAAAATGATCATATTTTCTTTAACAGTACGATATAACAGACTGCAAAAATATAGTTTTCCTCTGTATTTTTGGTCTTCATTTACAGTACAATTTCTAAAATATCCTTAAATTTTGATGAATTTACTTCCCTGTAAAAAAAATATATTAGTACTTTACTTTAAAAACAGATAGTGAAGCCATTGTAAAATGGAACTCTTAAGTTAACTAAACTCTGATAATTATGCACATAGTTCATTTATTTAATAATTTCGAGGCAACATGTTTACTCACTTTTTAAAGTAAACTGTCAACTAATCACTTTAAAAGTCACAAGTTTTCTCAAGTTTTAAAAAGTAAAGTCAACTAATCACTTTAAAAGTCACAAGTTTACTCACCTTTTGAAGTGAAGTCAAATAATCGCTTTAAAAGTCACAGGTTTACTCAAGTTTTAAAAAGTAAAGTCAACCAATCGCTTTAAAAGGAACAGGTTAACGACATTTTTGCAATAAAGTCAACTAATTGCTTTAAGTCACAACTTCACTCAAGTTTTAAAAAGTAAAGTCAAATAATCCAACACAATCTCACGGCAGTTCATAACTTTTTGATTTAGTGGCTAATTCGTACGATCTAATTCTTACAATTTAGTACGACTTGCTCATCCCCCAATAGCGGTTGGGTTTAGGGGTGGGGTTAGATGCCACGCCTCCTTTTTAAAATCGTACAATTTCATACGACTGAACTCGTACTGAATTCGTATTAGCCACTAAAGTGGCAAAAGGTAAAATACTTACGTTTTATTGTGAGATCAGGCTGAATAATCCCTTTAAAAGTCACAACTTCACTCAAGTTTTAAAAAGTGAAGTCAACTAATCACTTTAAAAGTAACAGGTTTACTCACTTTTTTCAAGTTAAGTCTACTAATCTCTTTAAAATCAATGGGTTTACTCAATTTTTAAAGGAAACTCAACTAATCACTTTTAAAGTTATAAGTTTATTCACTTTTTATGTAAAGTCAACTAGTCCCTTTAAAATCAATGGGTTTATTAACTTTTCAAAGTGAAGTCAAATAATCACGTTAAAACAGGTTTACGCATTTTTTAAGACAAGTAATCGACTTTAAAGTAGTGAGTTTACTCAGTTTTTAAAGTAAAGTCAATCACTTTAAAAGCAATCGGTTTATTAATTCAATCTTTCATTTTCCTGCAGTTTAGTCCCTTATTTATCAGGGGATGCCGAAGCGGAATGAACCACCAACTATTCTGGCATATGTTTTACGCAGCGGATACCCTTCCAGTCACAACCCAATACAGGAAAACACGCATACACACTCACACACAATACGGCCAATTTAGTTTATTTAAATTTACCTTTTAGCGCATGTCTTTGGACTGTGGGGGAAACCGGAGCACCCGGAGGAAACCCACACCAACATGGGCAGAATATGCAAACTCCACACAGAAATGCCAACTCACCCAGAACCAGCGACCTTCTTGCTGTGAGGCGACAATGTTAACTGAGCCACCACGCCGCCCGCAACATGTTTTCTCACTTTTTACAGCCTCACAGCAAGAAGGTCGCAAGGTCGCTGGTTCGAACCTCGGCTCAGTTGGCGTTTCTGTGAGGAGTTTACATGTTCTCCCTGCATTCGCGTGGGTTTCCTCCAGGTGCTCCGGTTTCCCCCACAGTCCAAAGACATGCGGTACAGGTGAATTGGGTAGGCTAAATTGTCCATAGTATATGTGTGTGTGTGTATGTGGATGTTTCCCAGAGATGGGTTGCGGCTGGAAGGGCATCTGCTGCGTAAAAATGTGCTGGATAAATTTGCGGTTCATTCCGCTGTGGTGACCCCGGATTAATAAAGGGACTAAGCCGACAAGAAAATGAATGAATGAAAGAATAAATCACTTTAAAAGATTTCCTCACTTTTTGAAGTAAAATCAAGAATCGCTTTTTACAAAGTTGAGAATCAGTTAAAGTATATACTGTAAGTAAAGATTTAATAAAAAGTTAATAAAAAAATAAACAAATAAAATAAAATTAGAAAAGGTTGTGCTTAAAATAAGAAATATTAAAAAATAAATCTTCAAGTGAGGTAAAAATATTCTTCCTTTATTACCCCACTAGCAGATATTTTTTCTTGTGTTAAACATAAACTCACTTAATTTCGTTACATTCATTATTAATTTTCTTTTCGGCTTAATTCTTTTATTAATCTAGGGTCGCCACAGCGGAACGAACCGTCAACTATTCCAGCATATGTTTTACACATCGGATGCCCTTCCAGCTACAACCCAGTACTGGGAACACCCATATACTCTCACATTCAAACACAGATTTATACACTACTGCCAATTTACTATATTCAAAAAGGAAACCCACGCCAACACAGGGTGAACATGCAAACTCAACACAGAAATGCCAATTGGTCCAGCTGGGATTCAAAGCTGCGACCTTCTTGCTGTGAGGCGACAGTGTTAACCATTGAGCCACTTAGCAGATCTATATTCGATTTCCAATTTTTATGCATTCTCAAGTAACACGGGACCTTTTTTTTAATGATGTATGCAAACTTATGAAGCAGCTTTGAAGAGCCTTTATTTGAAGGGTTTTCTCTATGATCAATCCCCTGTCACTCACTGCACTGGAAACATCTGGATTAAATATAAGCGGTGGTTTTGAAGGGTCTTGCGCTGAAGACCACTCAAACTCTCCCACCCACATGCTGGAGAAAGAGAAACTGTGTTATCACCCAAAACCGCAATAAACCAACTCCACATGCGGATGCTCTGACACCACTAAATAATCAACCCATCACTGACTGCAACTAACCA
This sequence comes from Danio rerio, assembly GCF_052040795.2. Lineage (NCBI taxonomy): Eukaryota > Metazoa > Chordata > Actinopteri > Cypriniformes > Danionidae > Danio > Danio rerio. Next base: position 48,744,716 of record NC_141040.1, on the reverse strand, counting down.
AGATGAAGGAGTGGAAGAAACTGAAAATGAAAAGATGGAAAGCCTGTCATTTCATTAATAGCACATTATTTGAGAGTGAGATTTCCTTAGAGATATAAATAGCCAATGTTTAGTCAGTAGTGCACTTAAAGACATGTGGTATAAGTGAATTGAATAAACTAAATTGGCTGTAGTGTATGAGTGTGTGTGTGTGTGTGTGTGTGTGTCTATAAGTGTGTATGGATGTTTCCCAGTGATGGGTTGCAGCTGTGGGGACCCCATATTAATAAAGGGACTAAGCCGAAAAGAAGACAAATAATTAGCACACTATAGTGTTTGTGATGGTTGTATTTTATTATTTCTTTCCAGACTCTTCTGGATCAGAAGCTCTCAGTTTGCAGTAAATTATGTTTCGCCATTGGAGGAGCACCCAATCAGGTCGCAGGAAGTGCAACAGCATTTTTCCTCCAGATATATCTGCTCGACATCGCACAGGTGAAATCTATGCATATTATAATTAATTATTAAATTTAGCATGGTAATAGCGCACATTAATCACAGAATAACACACTACTTATTATAGGAGTAAGTGAAAGAGATGTATTTATACTCTGATTAGTGATGCTGTTCATTTAAAGGGATGGTTCACCCAAAATTCTTTTACTCACTCTTTACTTATTCCAAACCTTTATGAGTTTCTTTCTTCTGTTGAACACAAAAGAAGATATTTCAAGAGTTCACACTTAGCTCATGATTTATACATAGCTTGTTTGGCATGCTGTCCCGGGAGAGAGCCCTGAGCTCAAGGGATCCTCAAGCCCAGGGTTCCCCCCCTTTTGAAGGGCGAGTGGAAATTGAGCTCAGGTCTATCTCAAACTCCCCTGCTGCTGAGGCCAAGGTGAACTTCCTGAGAGTAAGACATTATAAAAAAGGTTTAGGCTTATTTTATTTATAATATAGAGCACATTTGGATGGTGGGAGGAAACAGGGGAACCCGGGGGAAAACCACGCAGACACGGGGAGAACATGCAAATTCCACACAGAAATACCAGATGGCTCAGCGAGGACCCAACAGCATTGGAATTCTTGCTGTGAGGCAACAGTGCTAGTCACTGGGCCACCGTGCCGCCCATTCTGGATAAAGGAGGAAGAAGGGGAGGAGGGGGGTTTCTTCCAAACGAAGATAGTTGTAGAAAGGAAATGAGGATATATATAGTGATTTGGGATCCTTTGATTGGAGGATCATAATCAGCTAATGTAGACCAGCTGGGTCAATCATGAGCACACGCTCCTCTCGCAATTAGTTTAAAATTAAACTTCGCTTTGAAGAAAGCTGGAAACCTGTAACCATTGACTTTCATAGTATTTGTTGTCCTGTGGAAGTCAATGGTTACCGGTTTTAAAAATTCTTCATGATTATCATCTTTTGTGTTCAACAGAAGAAAGAAAGCCATAAAGCTTTGAAACCCTTTGAGGGTAAGTAAATAATGTGTAAATCTTTCGTTTTGGGTAAACTATCCCTTAAAAGTCTCTTTAATTGCATTGATGTTCTGTAAGACGATTGTTTTTCACTGTGGAAATAGTTTTTAAAGAATAGTATTAGAATTATATATATATATATATATATATATATATATATATATATATATATATATATATATATATATATAACAATAAATAAATATATATAAATATATTTATAATAAATATATTATTTAGTTTTTCTTGAGAAAACTGAATAATTATTATATTCCATCGCTTGAAACATTTAGCAACCTTCAATATTAACATTGAACCTTATTATAGTTTGTTTAACCAATACAAATACATCGCATTCTGTAATATGATCATTTTTCTTCCGTAAACAGATTAACCCGTTCCAGGCTTCCATGGTTTTGTTTGTTGGCAAGGCCTGGGGTGCAGTGACCGACCCCATTGTTGGCTTCTTCATTACTAAGAGCAAATGGACAAAGATCGGACGACTTATGCCATGGTGAGTTTCATTTAAAAAAATAATAACAATGAATGAAGATGTTTTTTTTTTTTTTCTCATACTAAGTGTATATCATTCATATTAAAACACTTTTAAACATTGCTTTCTTTTGAGAAAGTCGAGGATACTAGCACTTACATTCATCTCAGAAGTATAATTGTGTTGTTATTTACTCCTGACAAATGAGGATATTTTAAAGAATGTTGATGTTTTGGGTTTTATTGACTTTCATAGTACAGGCAAAAACAATATGTGAGTCAATGAGACCCTAAACTGTTTGTTTACTAACATTTGTCATGATAGCGAGGTGTGCAATTTTGAGAGAAAATTATATCTAAATATTTTTTATAGTTTTTTTCTCTGACGATTAAACCGTGTTTATATGCTGCCATTGTTTGCTGCTTGACATGCTTTTCCACTCTATAGTACAATGTGAATTGGTTTGATACGGCTCCCTTTGGTGGGCTTTTCCATTATGTTCTGGGATGAAAATTACACAAAAAACGAAAGTTTGTTCTGTAGCCTTTTGCTTAAGAGGGCTAATAATATTGACCTTAAAATTAACTGTTTTTATTCTAGCCGAAATAAAAATAAATAAGATGTTTTCCAGAAGAAAAAATATTATAGAAAATACTGTGAAAATTTCCTTGCTCTACTAAACACAACACAGGCTCATTGTGGATGCGTATCCCTGTCTACATTTCTGGAGAGGACAAATTAGGTACCCAGAGGTACATCTGGCTCTATTTTGTCTGTAAAACAAGCATTATGAAGTGGTATGATGTTGCCGACAGATCTGTTCCTTTTTGTGCTACTGCTGACCGCTTATATATGGACACTTACCTCCACGTATGCCGATGGACTTGGGATGTGGAGCGGAGTTGACTGCTACTTTCAGCAGGATAACACAACATGTCATAAACTGTGAATCATCTCAGACTGGCTTCTTGAACATGACAATAAGTTCACTGTACTCAAATGGCCTCCACAGTCACCAGATCTAAATCCAATAGAGTACCTTTGGGTTGTGGTGGTATGGGAGATTTACATCAGATGTGCAGCCGACAAATCTGCAGCAACCGCCTCCTAAATATTACCATCTTTCAAATCCTAGACGTCTCAGAAGGTTAAAGTGACGACATGCCCGAGATGAGAGTGTCTGACAGGAAGTGCTTATTACACTCAGATGTGACATCACAGTGTCTGAGAGGAAGTAGTTAAGGTTTGTTTTGGGAGAATCACTGCGGAACATCTCAGCCTAGCCCATGTGGGCTTTCAGTGTTTATTGTGCTAAAGCCAACACAAAGACAACATGCAGATTTACAGATTCTCTCTTTAAGGGGAAATTCCACTACATCCCACTCATCATGAAATGCATGTCTTTTGTTTTTAGAGTTACGTAATGTTTGGTATTCTTAAAGCACTGTTTTTTTAAGCTGTGTGTTAATGGTCAAAAGCTCAGTCAATGCTTATGTTGAAATCTAAATCTCATTCATCAACATACAAAGAAATGATGTAAGAGCACAAAAATATTAAATCTGTTCCAGAGACATTGTGACTAAATGATTATTGGAAAAAAAGTATTGTGTTATAATACAACATCACTTATTATCCAGTTTATTCATTCATTCAATTTCTATCGGCTTAGTCTATTCAGTGGTCACCACAGTGGAATGAACGGCCAATTATTCCAGCATATGTTTTATGCAGCGGATGCCCTTCTAGCCAAAACACAGTACTAGGAAACATTCACACACTCATTCACACACACACTCATACACTACGACCAATTTAGCTCATCCAATTCACCAATAGCGCATGTTGTTGGACTGTGGAGGAAACCGGAGCACCCGGAGGAAACCAACGCAACCACTAGGAGAACATGCAAACTTCACACAGAAAATGCCAACTGGCCCAGCCAGGACGCGAACCAGCAACCTTCCTGCTGTGAGGCAACAGTGCTAACCCCTGTGCCACCAGTTTATTATCCAGTTTTTATCACTTATTATGCAGTTTTAGGATGTATTTTTAATACCGTAAAATAACGGATATTAAATTACAGAGATTTACCATAAAATAACAGATATTAAATTAAAGTAATTTCCTTAAATTTCAATTTCTGGTAAATTTCTGTAATTTAATATCGGTTATTATACGGTAAATTTCTGTAATTTAACGGCCGCTATTTTACGTTTTTTTTTTTACTCTGCACACCAGCTGCCGGAAATAAACCTTAAAATTACAGATATTTTTATGTTCAGGAATTGTCTGGAATTTCTTAGTGTATTAAGATTGTTTAAAAAAAAAAAATTGTATTTTGGAAAAAAAAAACACTTGTTTACAGATTATGTGTACATATAAAATAAGAAAATATTTTCACTAATGTTATCAGACGTTATACACATGCAATTATTTCCCCCTTGTTACTTCCATTACAGTTGAAATATCAGGTCAAATCTCAGCTCATTCAGCACCTTACAGCACTCTATCCATTCACACAGTAAGCCATCAGTCCTGCAGTCTCTCCTTTGTGTGTGTAAACAATCATCAGGGCACACAGGGCTTGCTCCACGCTGCAGTGGTGCCATCTGGACTGTGCCAGAATTGGCCGCTCTCTTTACCTCCCTTCTCTCTCTGTGCTGCTTGTTTGCTTCCAGTTGTTTATCCTGTGGGAAAGTGAAAAGCCGAGTGGCACAGAGGTCAGCGTGTCCAGAGTCCACCTGCTCAGAAAAAGACTGAGCATTGAGAGTTTTCTTTACAGAAGCAGAGTCAAACAGTTCTAGAGTTGAGAAGGTCATGTCGTTTAGGATAAAAGCCAACAAACACACATTCAGCAAACAGCTTCCCTTTTCTATATAATAGCATCAAATGTGTCTCAACAAATCAGAATCAAGAACTGTAGCTATCAGTTTTTTTTTTTAATTTACGGCTCAGTAAACATCTTATTCATTCTTCTTGTCGGCTTAGTCCTTTTATTAATCCAGGGTTGCCACAGCAGAATGAACCGCCAACTTATCCAGCAAGTTTTTACACAGCGGATGCCCTTCCAGCCACAACCCATCTCTGGGAAACATCCACACACACACATTCACACACTACGGACAATTTAGCCTACCCAATTCACCTGTACCGCATATCTTTGGACTGTGGGGGAAACCGGAGCACCCGGAGGAAACCCATGCGAAGGCAGGGAGAACATGCAAACTCCACACAGAAACGCCAACTGAGCCGAGGTTCGAACCAGCGACCTTCTTGCTGTGAGCCAACAGCATTACCTACTGCGCCACTGCCTCGCCACAACATCTTATTTCAACATCTTATTATTACAGCCACTAATCAACCATAGTTTTACGACATTAACCATATTTAATTATTGGACTTGTAGTAAAACTGAGGTTACACAACTGGAAATCAATGTCTTCATTTACTATTAAATCATCATGAAAATGACTTAAAAATCTCAAAATATAAATGCGTGTACTCTATGAAAAAAAGCTTTGTGTTTACCTGTTTCTATTTAGTTATTTCATCAGAGTAAACTTGAATAAGCGGTAAATAAAAACTGTGCAAAACACAATTTCAGATACACAGTAAATTGAACTTGTATGAATTAGTTTCTTTCTTAATAAATAAATTAAAATGTCAGTCAAAAGACAACCTTAAACCTGACTGAACGACACCCGGAGACCCATTTCATTTCATTTATATAATTTTTTAATGTTTTTTTTTTACAATGATAAAAATATTTGAGGGGTAGGGGGGTACTCATTTATACTGAGCAATGTAGTGTATGTGTATTTATTACACATGCCATGCCAACACTATCAATTCATAAATGAAACTGCAGCAGTTAGCTAGTTTTTGTAATTATGACATGGCATAAGCAAAAATTAAGCACACAAAATTACTACTAGGATAACATCACATCTAAAAAAAAAAAAAAAAAAAAAAAAAACTTGATTGAACAACAAATACATCCAGAATAGACAAATATGAAATTTACTGCATTTTACGGCAGCAAAGCTATTCTGCAGTTTTTAATGTTTTTAATGCGTGCATTTAATTGAAAATGTCATACAGACCTTCTTTTGGTAGCACGCCTTCATGTGATATGATTTTGCAGGCTGGAGAGTTAACCAAACGTATTATAATATTGTGCATGTAGTCTCCTGCATTTGAATGAATGAAAGTTACAGAAAGAAAAGTGCAGTGCAATCTCCTCTTAAGCTCTAATGAAAAAGATATTTCAAGCTAGCTAGCTTAAGTCCCCTTGAGATTTGTGATTGGCCCAGATATGCCAACGCATTTACTTGCAATGCAATGACAAAACACTCACATCTGTGTTTACAGTTTACTGCTGGACGTTTTTTGCCTTTGCAACACTAAAATAAGTTCTTTAAAAATCCTATAAAATTGTAGAGTATTTTCTAAACACGAAAAATGGTTTCTGGTTGATCCTCCAAGAAGAGCTTAACGGATAGAAATTGTAAAGGAAATGGTTAACATAGAGGCTCACGGTTAACATAAGACTTAATTCAAACAAGTGTAACAATTATTAACATAATACGCATATAATATATGAAAATGTGCATCAAATGTCTTGTGATTTGATATTGTAACTTCTATGACAGGGATGCCCAAATTTTTTTCGTATAAAGGGCCAAAAATCAAATATCATGATAGCCTTAGGCTGTAGATTTATTAATTTTATCAATTTATTTCCTAAAATTTAAAAATAAATAGAAAAAATGACTTTAAAATGTACTAATTAAGCAGGATTATTTTTTATGATAACTTATTGCAATAAAAACATAAACAATCACATTTATAACACAGTGGATTTCAATGCTGAATACTACAGTCAAGCAGAAGCTGCCTTTGCCTTAATTTGCTCACCAAAGTCCTCTATTCATCAAGTGACAGTGTGTACATTTTAAATTAAATCTGATTAAATGACACCACTTGGATTGAAACATTTAATTTCAGTTAGCTTTTTTGTAGCGTGACAATACAACAAACAAATAAAAGTTTACATTTAGAGCTGCACAATTAATCATAAAAAGATTGCGATCTCGATTCGACCGCCCTAGACGATCTTAATCCTGCATTTCTACGTTCCTTTCAATCATATTTTCATGTTCAGGAGAGAAGCAAAGGTGGCCGTAAGTGTTCAAATTGTTTTACATTCGTTGTTCAGCAATGTAGACACCTCTGTAAAAGAGTCACATGCTGTATTTATAAGATATAATTCACCTCAAAAATGTCATTTCTGTCTTCATGAAATTATGTATTCGGAATGGCAAAATCACACGTGACGTGGCCTGGCCGTCAGCTGTTACCACAGAGAGGGCGGGCGCACGCCTCTGAAAGAAGTCTACTTTAGTGAACAGGACCTGCATTGACTGTGAATAACTGGTAATAAAGTTGTAAATAATATTCAGTTTGTGGCACAGAGTGATCGTTTGGGAGCCGCGCGGGAAGTGAACCGCTCTTAGCAGTGAAAATGAAACCGAAAGCGCACACAGTGTTGCCAGATGTAGCTGACTGATTCCAGCCCAAAAAGTATCCAAAACCCGCCAAAATGCAAAAATACCCACCAAGTCTTCTGTATTTACGAAAATCACGTCAGTGACAGATTTTAAGCAGAAAATGACAGATTGTAAGCATATGTCTCAAACACAATGATTCAACATCAGAATTATCATCAACATTAATGAACAGGACCAATCTAAAGTCTGTTCAAGTCCATCATTGCAAGTCTATACAAAATTTTGCATTTTAACCAAAAGTACAGCTACACAAAGCCTACTGCTGTTTTACCACATGTTTGTGAATGACAATAATAATAGCCCACTCATATTAACCTTTATTTTACATCTACAGAATCGTAGCCAGAATCGTGCAGCTCTACATTAAACTTGAAATGACAATCTCTAAACCATTTTCAAATGGGATGGTAGGCCAAATCAAAGGTTACCATAGGCCAACTTTGGCCAGCTGGCCCTACTTTGGGCATCTCTGTTCTACAATAATGGTTTTGTTTCTTTTCTCTTTTATTTTTCTTTCTTAAAGGGGACCAATTATGCAAATTTCAGCAAGATTTAAAATAAGACTCTGATGTGAGAGTGTGTGTGTGTAGTAAACTTTCAGCTATAAACATCCCACAAATAATTCTGTAACTCCTTGAAACTGCCCGTTTAGGCTTTGATCCAAATTACGCCGTCTTAGTGACTGTCGCTTTGAATGCAAATGATTGTGCTCTTTTTATAAGAGGGCAGGGCTGCAAATGCCTACGTGTCAGCATAGCAGCAGATTCAAAACAGGACTAACATTAATCTCTGTGAAAACTGAAAATTATTATCACTAACTTTATCAACATTAGCTTTAGCAGGTTAAAACTCTAACGGTGGATGTGTGCTTAGGCTAATGAGGGAGAGATCGTCACTAATGGGTGGGGCTTTCCCCCTCTGATGACATGTACAAAGGGAGAATGCCAGAGAAAGTGTTTCTGCAGACTTTGTTTCCAACTAAATTGGCCAAAGTGTATGTGTGGGAAAGAGTGTGCATGGGTGTTTCCCAGCGTTGGGTTGCAGCTCGAAGAGCATCTGCTATGTAAATAAGTTATATTAAATAAGCTGCGGATAGGTTGGTGGTTCATTCTGCTGTGGCGACCCCTGATTAATAAAGGGACTAGGCCAAAAAATTAAAATAAAAGAATGATTTAGTTAATGCTGTATGTGATGATAAATCACTCTCCGAAGCCACATTCAGCTGTTATATCTAAAAACTCTCCCCACCTCCACTGGCTCGTGTCTGCAGTCAACAGACTCTCCCATAATGCTATGGAAGACTTGTATCAGTATGAATTATAAATGGCCAACATGTTCCCACATCCTGGAAAAAAAAGCTGCAGATTTCCTGTCAGAGTATAACAGTCACTGTGGTTCTGTGGCCTGCGATCCAGTGGTAGAAATGATCAGCATCCTCACAAACACCCTGATGTCCCTCACACTGTAACAAATTCTGGATTCAACACAATCGATTTGTGTTGGGACAACTTGAAGGAATTAAGTTAACCCATTAGTTTTTACAATTTTAGATGGATTGAACATAAAACATCTATAAAACATCTATTTGTCCCAAAAAACTCAAGAATTGTTTTGTTTCATCTATTTTTTTCAGCTAAAAGTTTGAACAAACAGCAAACGTCGTCCACAACACTGATTCAGAACTGCCATAAATACGCACTGTGACTTTAAGATGATACAAGCTGTTCATTTTAGGCTTTATTGATTAGTATGCAAGCTAAAATGAGAGATCGGGTAAACCACAGTTATTGAAGACAGTGTTATCAATGTGCCTTGCTTCTTGGTGCGATTTTTGTGTCTGGAATGACTTGCATTCATTCTTTCATACAACCATTACTAGGCATACTGTTTTGTTTTATTTTGTTTTGTCTTGTTTATAAAGCACATTTAAAAACTTGCATTTTGCGCATGATTAAAATCCTCAATTACAAGTGACCAAAATTCATTGTCGAGCCAACATCTTTAACATATCAAATTGACGTCAAATAATGACAGTTATTCGTAAGATATGGCAACCAATCTCCAACATCTATCTGCTTGTTAAGTGTGACGTCACGCGGAGCGGCTTCCGGGTCCAAGCGCTCTATTCAACTGAATGGGGAGATTCATGAAATGGTAATAATAAACGTTTAAAAAGCGATTTAATACTTTCGAAAGTCACGATCGCAATATATATGTCCATGCCTAATATCCGATGGCCAGAAAGTGATTCATTGTTTTATAAATTGTTAAAATTTTGGTATTTGTTATGCAGCAAGCCCAGAGATTGTTGTGTACACTATGACTTTATGTAAAATTAACTTTAATGTGTGATAGGAATAAAAAGTAATCATAAACGAATGATTTCTCCACTCAAGTGAACGGCGGCTTGGACCCGGAAACAGTATTACATATGTCACAAACACGTCATCACTTAACAAGCAGATTAGATGTTATAGTGGTAACGTTAATGTCCACACAATGTTTAGTAGATATTTGGTTGATATTAGGTTGGACGTTGTGTTCTGACGTCAACCCGGTTTTCATTTCCAAACAAAATGCAACGTCCCCACAACCTTGAGGTACTATGTCAAACTGACTTCATGTGATGTCCTGCTAAAATGAGAGATCGGGTAAACCACAAGACAGTTATTGAAGACAGTGTTATTGGTTTGCCTTGCTTCTTGTTGGAATTTCTGTGACTAGAATGACTTGTATTGATTCTTTCGAACAGCCATTGCTAGACATACTGTTTTGTTTATGTTTATGTAGCACATTTTAAAACCAACCAAAATCCAACGTCTGTTAGACATCACAGTGGTAAGGTCCACACAACATTCATTAAATGTTGATATTTGATTGATTTTTTGGTTGGACGTTGTGTTTTGAGGTCAACCCAATTTTCATTTACAAACGAACTGCAAAGTAACCACAATGCTGGTAACCACAATGTTGACGTCCTGTGCCTGCTGTGATGTTATAAAAAATCTTTCCTCTATTTAACAGCGCTAAGGAAATGTTGGAAAAATAATTACAATTTAACAGGAAGGCTAATAATTTTGTCTTGAAGTGAAGTTTAGTTTTAAACTAATTTCGAGCGGAGCATGTGCTCATGATTGACCCAGCTGGTCCACATTAACTAATTATGATCCTCCAATCAAAGGATCCCAAATCACTATATATATCCTCATTTCCTTTCTACAACTATCTTCGTCTGGAAGAAACCCCCCTCCTCCCCTTCTTCCTCCTTTATCCAGAATGGGCGGCATGGTGGCCCAGTGACTAGCACTGTTGCCTCACAGCAAGAATACCAATGGTGTTGGGTCCTCGCTGAGCCATCTGGTATTTCTTTGTGGAGTTTGCATGTTCTCCCCGTGTCCACGTGGGTTTCCCGCGGGTTCCCCGGTTTCCTCCCACCATCCAAATGTGCTCTATATTATAGATAAAATAAGCCTAAACCTTTTTTATAATGTCTTACTCTCAGGAAGTTCGCCTTGGCCTCAGCAGCGGGGGAGTTTGAGATAGACCTGAGCTCAATCTCCACTCGCCCTGCAAAAGGGGGGGAGCCCCGGGCTCGAGGATCCCTTGAGCTCAGGGCTCTCTCCCGGGACAGCATGCCAAACAAGCTATGTATAAATCATGAGCTAAGTGTGAACTCTTGAACTGTACATTAAGAAAATTCATTCATTTTCTTTTCGGATTAGTCCCTTTTATTAATCTGGGGTCGCCACAGCGGAATGAACTTATCCAGCTTATGTTTTACGCAGCGGATGCCCTGCCATCTCTGGGACACATCCATGCACACTCATACACTACAGACAATTTAGCCTTCCCAATTCACCTGTACCACATGTCTTTGGACTGTGGGGGAAACCGGAGCACCCGGAGGAAACCCTGCACGCGAATGCAGGGAGAACATGCAAACTCCACACAGAAATGCCAGCTGACCCAGCCGAGGCTCTAACCAGCGACCTTCTTGCTGTGAGGCGACAGCACTACCTACTATGCCACTGCGTAGCCACATTTAGAAAATATTTATATAAATAATATGTGCATGGATAAATAATTGATTAAAAATCCATATAATTACACAATTTTGATTGCATAGTGACTTTACTTTCTGTACTTTTCTCCTTATAGGATGGTGGGCTGCACTCCATTCATGGTGGTCTCCTATTTCTACCTTTGGTTTGTCCCACCTTTTACTAACGGGAGGTTCATCTGGTATCTGGGCTTTTACTGCCTCTACCAAACTCTCATCACAGTGAGTATCCAGCACCAATAAACTTTGATGTTCTTTAAGTTGTAATATAATTTCACAATAAAAGCAGTGGGTTGTAGATTACCCAGAAACCACATTTACAGCTCCGTCCGTCATGTGTTCACAAATACCCCACAGGCCCATTAAAATCTAATTCTGCTACTGATTTACCTTAGTGGTATTTTTGGTTATAATTCTTTAATGATAGTGACTTTTTAAATGTTTTTTATTATTATTCTGGTAAGAATTGTATTAAGGAATTACAAAGATGGACTAAAATGCTAATAAGAACAAATAATCAGTGTTTACATGCAAAAATAATGAAAAGTAATGTAAAAATGATGTAAAAATAACAACATGTGATGTTATTTGTGCTTTTTTTTCTTAAAGATGAATCTAGGCTTAAGATATATATTAGATATATATGTAATATATTCCCTTTTTTACCCAACAGAGCATTTAAAGTATATAAAAAAGGATTTTTTTAAAAATACAGTGTGAGATCGATATGAGTAAAAAAAAACAATGTTACCAAAGCTGCATTTATTTAATCCAAAAAATTTGCAAAAACTGTCATATTGTGAAATATTAGTGCATTTTTAAATAACTGTTTACTATTTGAATGTATAGGGCCCTAACATACACACGATGCAACTTAGCGCAAGATATATATGGCACAATTTGTTGCTTTTTTCAGAACAGCACAACGATAATTGTTACGTTTTTCGCCACATTGTTTAAATAACAAATCCATTTGCGCCACTTTTTGAATTCATGGATGTACCGGTCTAAAATAGAGGTGTGTTAAGGCGCATTTTTGGCGCGTTGCAGTTTTGAGGAACTGAAATATGTTGACCAACTAAAGCTGGTTTAAAGTGCAGCGCAGTATGCTTTAGTTATTTGCCTAAGCGTGCCCAAATGCTTACACAATGCTTAATATTTTCTACATAAATATAAAAAAAACTAGTCTGCCTTCATGCCTTTTTCACCTCAAGGTCTTTTTTCAGTTTATTCATGGCAATTTGCATTTGTATACTGTTATTATTAGTAGTAGTATTATATATTATATGCATATTTATATTTGTTTGAATAAAAACAAGTTTAGGTTTGTCCATCTGTCGGGTTTTGGAGACCTATGCATCACCATATGGGGAATAAGAATAGGACGTTGGTTTGAATATAACTCCACATTTTGTGTAATTGTTCATTTATTTGTTTGCTATAAATTAGAACTGAATTTAGAAATAGTTTTGAAACAAATCTTTGTAATTAACAAATTAAATCAATTACTGGCTAATTAATGTCTTCAGTGGAGTGAGTACAACACCGTTTTCTTACTCCATCAAAGTAAAGGAGTAAAGTGAAAAGTAAAAGTAAAGAGAAAGTAAAGAGGCCACATAGAGGTCTCGTTCTTTATTCTCACGCTGCAGATGGTCTGTTTAGTGTTTTCTCACTAGTGAAGCGTTCAGCTTTTCTATATACAAGGTCCGCCATGCTCAAAACACACCCATAACTCCTTAAGAGAATAAGCACAACCCTGTTAGATCATGCGCCGCGGCGCAGAGCGTATTTTCCCCTTCTTAAAATAGCAAAAGTGGATTCAGAAAATCCTTTTGCACCATGCACCCTTCTGTTCAATATTAACAGAAAGATTTTTTTCAACACATTTCTAAACATTTGCTTTTATAAAACAAATGGTGGAATTCCAGCTGAAATAAAACAAATCACACTTTTCTAAAATTATCATCTGTTAAAATGCTTCATTAAAAATCACTTGAGATATCACTTAAAAAGAATATATATATTATTTTTCCTCTCAATTGTATTTGAAATGTAGTGATGCTCAAAACACCACTTTGCATGTTATAAATCTTTTCAACAATCAATCACAAATCTTCGCTTTCACTAGCTGGATAAAGGCATAAGCAATGCCGCTTCTCGACTCTATTTATCTGGCTAGAAACGCCGGTCAACAAAAGTTAGCGTGGTTATCTATAGCCCAGCTTCTTTGAAGTCTGCATGGAGTTTTCCATGATTTATTTGTGTTTCTCTCCTTTGTTACTATGGCTTGGCTCAAAGCGTCCTCCGTAAAGCTCAGCAGTAAGTGCAGTAAGGAGTGGGGAAGCCGCTCGACCGCAGCAGTCTACGCTGTAATGAAAACTCATTCTAACTACTTGATAAATACATGGTTGGGCCTGCCCGAAACCACCAGAGAGGATAAATGCTGCCTTCCTCTTTTAGCCTTCTTCATTGTCTAGCTGAGAAACAGCAGCTGCTTCCAGCATGTACTGTATGTATGTGATCCTGTAGTTTACATGATTCTAATTAGTCAGTTTTTCATAATTAGGCTTTGGTTTAGGATTAAATAAACAAATCCTCAAGCTATACTCAACCCTTCATGAAGTCAAATAGGCTGTGTGGGGAACTTTTGAGAAACAGAAGCAGTGTAGATGGATGTGCGGTACTGTGCAAAAGTTTTAGGTCAACATTACATTTGTTGTGTTAGTGATGGAACAATCACTGTATACACTCACCGGCCACTTAATTAGGTACACCTTACTAGTATCGGCGGTTTGGACCCTCTTTTGCCTTCAGATTCAACAAGGTACTGGATATAATTCTCAGAGATTTTGGTCCATATTGACATGATAGCATCACACAGCTGCAGATTTGTTGGCTACACGTCGATGATACGAATCTCCCATTCTACCACATCCCAAAGGTGCTCTATTGGATTGAGATCTAGGGACTGTAGAGGCCATTTAAGTACAGTCTAAGATGATTCCCGCTTTATAACATGGTGCGTTATCCTGCTGAAAGTAGCCATCAGACGATGGGTACACTGTGGTCATAAAAGGATCTTCAGGTAGGCTTTGGCGTTGACACGATGCTCAGTTAGTACTAATAGGCCCAAAGTGTGCCAAGAAAATATCCCCCACACCATTACACCACCACCAGCCTAAACCGTTGATACAAGGGAGAATGGATCCATGATAAATATATAAATACATGATATACAGTATATACAGTTGAAGTCAGAATTATTAGCCCCCCTAAATTATTAGCGCCCCTGTTTATTTTTATCACCAATGTCTGTTTAATGGAGGTAAGATTGTTTTAGCACATTTCTAAGCATAATAGTTTTAAAAACTTATTTCTAATAACTGATTTATTTTATCTTTGCCATGATGACAGTAAATAATATTTTACTTGATATTTTTCAAGACACTTTTGTACAGCTTAGTGACATGTAAAGGCTTAACTAGGTTAATAAGGTGAACTAGGCAGGTTTGAGTAATTAGGCAAGTTATTGTATAACAATGGTTTGTTCTGTAGATTATCGAAAAACAAATTTACTTAAAGGGGCTAATAATTTTGTCCCAAAAATGTTTTTTTAAAAATTTATATCTGCTTTAACTCTAGCTGAAATGAAACAAATAAGATTTTCTCCAGAAGAAAAAATATTATCAGACATTCATTGAAAATTTCCTTATTTTGTTAAAAATCATTTAGGAAATATATAAAAAAAAATAATCAAAAGGGGGCTAATAATTCTGACTTCAACTGTATAAACACACACACACACACACACACACACACACACATGCATTTTATGAGGACTGTTCATATGTGTTTTATACAATTTTATGTCCTCTTAATTCACATAAACATGTATACACAGCATTGGTGGCCTAAGACCTTTCCATAATGCTGTAATTTGGTAGCTGTCTGTGCTGTTGGTCTGCTGCAGTGCTGACTTGGCTTTTGTGCAAATTAGAAAAGCTAGCCTGCACTGCAATGCAATATTCAAGCAAGTTCAAAGAAGGTTTGCTGCGCTTTGATAAATATTGATTTTCCACTGTGCGTTTATGAGTACAAGTTGTTCTTGGAATGACTAACATCGATTTATGAGCTTGTAAGCCGTTTCCTTTTGAGATTTATAATATAATGTAATGTAATTGGGTGTATGAATGTAAAAAATGAGCGGTTATGAAAACCACTGATAGATGTGCATGCAAAATTTTTGGATCCCTCATCGTTTTGCTTGGCTTTTTAGAGCATCACTTATGAGCGTGGACAGAATGCTCCATAATTTAGTCAAAATAAAACTTACAATTAGAACTAAATATAATATTTATTACCTGAGCCTTAGGAGATCTTATTTAACGTCTGTTAGAAGGTTAATATATAGTGCTTTAAAAAAAAAAACATAATTTACAGGTGTTTTATAAAACCTAGCAACCAAATCTGAAGAAGATACCGATCTGAAGAAGCTATAATAAACTGCATATAATTACATTTGTGTTCACACTAATATCACTATTTTAATGACTACAAAAAAATGAATATGACTGAAATTATTGTAGATAAGTGCAGAGTTAAGTTGTTTAATATGTTAAAGAATTAATAAATATTACTGTTTCAATTATTATCTATTATGTTTTTAATTGTATTTAAAACAATAAGTCTTGCTGAGGATAAACAACATAAATATATGTATATGTAAAATATAAATTTTACATTTTATGTTTAATTTTATTTATTAAATTGAATTTTAAATACAACCCCAAGACTTAAAGTTAGGACAGCATGTAAAAACGAAAAAAAAAAAAGAAAGTAGTGACTTTTTAAATTTACTTGACTTGTATTTAATTGCAGACAATACAACAAACATTATTTCATCCGTTCCTCATGATTTTATTTATGTATTTTTTCAAAATAAACACATTCTAATTTTGCTTCTCGCAACACAATTAAAAAAAAAATTGGAACAGTAAAGCATTTACCACTTTGTAATGTTGTCTTTCTTTTTCACAACACTTAAAAGACGTTTAGAGACTGAAGACACTGAGTGATTCATTGTTTCGTGTGTAACTTTGTCACATTCTTCCTGCAAACAAGTCTTAAGGTTGACAACAGTATAAGGTTTTCGTGTTTTTGCATTTTGCACTTCAAAATGCACCACACACTCTCAATTGTAGACAGGTCGGGACTGCAGGCAGGCCAGTCAAGTACATGTAGCCTCTTTCTCTGCAGCCAGGACTTTGTAATGTGTGTAGAATGTGGTTTTGTATTGTCTTGTTGATATATACATGGGCTTCTCTGGAAAAGGCAGCGCATATTGTGCTACAAAATCTCTGTACTTTTCAACAATTATGGTGCCATCACAGAAGTGCATGTTACCTTTGCCAAGGGCACTGACACAACCCCATACCATGACAGACACTGACTTTTGGACTTGTTGCTGGATGATCCTTTTCTTCTTTGGTCCAGAGGACAGCGTCAATTTCTTCCCAACAATACCTGAAATACTGATTCATCTGACACGAACACGTTTCCACTGTGTGATGGTCCAAAATGCATCCGAGCCCAGAGAAGTCGATGGCTCTTCTGGACACTGTTAACATAGGGCTTCCTTTTGGCACAGTTTAGTTTTAACTGGCATTTGTGGATGTAACTATGTATTGTGGTGCTTGATAAAGGTTTGCCAAAGTAGTCCTGAGCCCATTTGGTGATATCGCTGTAGATGAATGAGAATTCTTGATGCAGTGCCGTCTGAGGGATCGGAGATCACTTGCGTCCTTGTCCTTTACATACTGAAATTTCTCTAAATTCCTTGAATCTTTTAAATACGTCAAAGGTGAAATATCCAAATGTCTTTCTTTTTTTCTTTGAGGAACATTGTTTTAAACGTTTCAATAATTTTCTCATGTATTCGTTGGCAAACTGGCGATCCTCAGTCCATCTTTGCTCCTAATGGACTAGACCTTCCTATAAAGCTGCTTTTGTTCCAAATGAAGTGAAAGTAAAATGAAATGCAAGTCAAGATAAATATGGAAATCCCTACTTTCTTTTTTTATTTGCGTTTTCCATTCTGTTCCAACTGTTTCTGATTTAGGGTTGTAAAAATATGTGTTGAACATTATTGTATTTTTAAATGACAGTAACATATTAAAAGTCATGGCCATATTAAAACAACTAGATGAATGGATAGATAGATGGATAGATGAAGTGATATTGTTCCCATCTTAATCCCTGTTTTGTGTTTGATTCTGTATTTTGCAGTGTTTCCACGTGCCTTATTCTGCTCTGACCATGTTCTTGAGCACTGACCAGCGCGAGCGAGACTCAGCTACAGCTTACCGTAAGCTTACACACACACACAAACACACACCATGTTTGGATTGCTCTATAAGATTATCAACATCTCATTTCATTGTGCTTCAGTAATCCGAAAAAACAAATGCTTTCCAACTGCTCACGCTCAGAACTGTACATTTGAGATATAATTTCAGATGTGTATGCGTGACAGTGACAGTATTTTATTTTTTCTCTCTCTTTTAATATTATTATTAATATCAATAATGATTTTAATCGATTATCAATATCATAGGTTAATGCATGACATTTTGTTACTTGAAGCAACCTGGTGTTTAGAGACTTTTTTTGTAAAAAGGTTGAAAAATATTTTATTTTTTAATACAATTTATTATGTAATTAGTTCATGTCTCCCCTTGTAATTCGAAAATTTTGAAAATCAAAATCTCTCTCTCTCTCTTTCTCTGTGTGTTTGTAGGTATGACAGTGGAGGTTTTGGGAACTTTAGTGGGCGCCGCCATTCAGGGTCAGATAGTAGCGAGCGCACACACTCTGAAGCACTGTCCACATCGCAACCTGACGGCTGCTCACCTGACCAACAGCAGCGGCACTGAAATTATCAGATCACTGGCGCTATCACAGGACTTCCTGTCACATGCTGTACGTCTCATTTTACTTTTTAAATTAATACTTAAGTTCTTAAAACACTTTTATTTAAAAAAAATGTGTATTACTGATAAAATTATATGTATATATATATATATATATATATATATATATATATATATATATATATATATATATATATATATATATATATTTATTTATTTTTATTATTATTTTTTTTAAAGAATTTAATACTTAAATCAGTAAAAATGCTCCAAATGAATTAGGAGTTAGAATATATATATATATATATATATATATATATATATATATATATATATATATATATATATATATATATATATATATATATATATATATATACACATTTTTTTATTAGTATTAAAATTAGTACACTATATATTATATTTTAAAATACTATTTTTATACTAATATATTTTTAGCTATATATTTTTTCCCCAAGTATACGCTGTTAACTGCCTATTCATAAACTAAAGAAAATCGAGAAAAGACAACGTAAAAAATGTGACACTGAACCCCAAAACCATTCCCAAGTTGTATGAATAGTTTTTTACCAATAGTCAAAAATATTGTACATTATATGGGCCAACATTATCTATTTCACCTTTTTGCCAAAATTATTATAATATTTAGTAAAAAACTTCCTGCATGAATACATTATATACATTTCTAACTGTAAATATACAGTTAAAGTCAGAATTATTAGCCCCGCTTTGAATTTCTTTTTCGTTTTTAAATATTTACCAAATGATGTTTAACAGAGCAAGGAAATTTTCAGAGTATGTCTGATAATATTTTTTCCTCTGGAGAAAGTCTAATTTGTTTTATTTTGGCCAGATTAAAAGCAGTTTTGAATTTTTAAAGACCCATTTTAAGGACAAATTATTAGCCCCTTTAAGCTATATTTTTTCGATAGTCTACAGAACAAACCATACAATAACTTGCCTAATTACCCTAACCTGTCAAGTTAACCTAATTAACCTAGTTAAGCCTTTATATGTCACTTTAAGCTGTGTAGAATTCTTTTGAAAAAGATCTCGTCACATATTATTTACTGTCATCATGGCAAAGATAAAATAAATCAGTTATTAGAAATGAGTTATTAAAACTATTATGTTTACAAATGTGTTGGAAAAAAATCTCCCTGTTAAACAGAAATTGGGGGAAAAAATAAACAGGGGGCAAATAATTCAGGGGGGCTAATAATTCTGACTTCATGTGTATAAAAACTACTTTTTATTTACTTATTTTTATTTAATTTTACACAAACTAAATCCAGAAGAACTTTGGCAACATCTCTATGATGCAAAGCTACCTGAGTAAACTATGGGGAAGTGTACCAAACGTTTTAAATGCATACCAAATGTAGATTTGATTTGAGTTTATATGATAGTTAATATAAAGTTAATTGATAAATAAAATGTATTTATGCATTATTTTTGAAAGCATCTTCATTTTGCAGCAATTTTACACAAGTGCCTGAAACTTGCCTGAACAGTACTGTAGCTTTGCAGGTAAGTGTTTTAAAGCATCTTAGAGATATTGCCGAAGTTCTTCTGGAGTTAGCTTGTCTCAGTTTGTTCTGTTTCTTCATGTATTCCAGACAGACTTGATGATGATGATCAGATGAGATCTCTGTGTTTGGAGCACTGGCTGTTGTCAGACTCTTTGTGCAGACAATAATTTCGCTGTAGAATTACAATTAATGACAAAAGTAACGTTTGGAAATGTAAATTGAAGAACTGAAAAATATACAAATAACTAACTTAAAAAGCAAAAAACCCAACAAGTTATTTTGACTTTCTACAGTTTGATTTTCAGAGGAACAATTCATAATCACCAAAGTCCTTAGAATCAGTAAATTTGTGCTTGTCTAGAAAGCTGAATAACTCTATTTTGAGCTAAGAGCCAGAGAGCTCAGTGTCAGTCAAATCTGCTTGGCTTGTGGATGTGGCTGAGGCTTCCATAGTGGAAAGCCATGATGGAGAACCAAGAAGCGCCGCAGCTATTTGGAGCCGGACTGCAGAGCGTCTCTGGCTAAATCTCTCTGTTTGGGTGCGTCCACCGACTCCTCTAAAACGGCCTGTTTGATCTGGGATAATAATGAAGTGCTTGCCGCGGCCCGTGGAAAAAATAGCAAACAATCCTGAGGTTGTTTAGGGCAGAGCAGTTCCGGTTTTGGGGGAAAGAGATTGAAAAGTTCCTCTTTTCTGGGATGCGCTTAATTTGAGCTCACTAAACTTTACAAGACCAGTATAAACTGGAGCAGCAGATTCGGCCAATAAATAGAAAGGATATTGAACATACATAGCAACTGTGGACAGGAATAGCACTATGGCCATATATTTATTAAAGGGATAGTTCACACAAAATGAAAAATTTTACATTATGTATGCACACTAAAGGGGTTCTACAATTTTATTAAAATACTTTCTTCTGTTGAACACAAAACAAGACATTCAGTCACACTTTATTTTAATGTACAGTTCACACTATCAACAAACCATTAACTAATGCTGACTTCAATTCAATTCATGTTTCTTTCTATAGCGCTCTTGCAATGTAGATTGTGTCAAAGCAGCTTAACATAGAAGTTCTAGTAAACTGAAACTGTGTCAATCCAGTTTTCAAAGTTTATGTTCAGTTGTGTTCAGTTCAGTGTGGTTTAAATTACACTGATGAGAGTCCAAACACTAAAGAGCGAATCCATCGATGCGCAGCTCCACAAGACCCAAACCAAGCAAGTCAGGGGCAAGGAACAAATGTCACTAATTGGCTTTACACCAAGTGTATTACACCAAAAGTTTTAATGAATGTAAATTACATACAAAGTCAATGCAAATGTGTGAATAGAGGCAAATTATCACCCCACAACAGGAAAGATGCGGAATGCATGACGCATATGCCACAAATCCATTGGAATCCATTCAAAGGCATCAAATGATTGAACTCAAGTTAAAAAAATAACCAGAGGCAAAAAAAAAAAAAAAAACATCCTACACTGTATAAAATCCTGGTTGCTTTAATTTTTTAAGTTGAATCAAATTAACTTTGTGAGTTCATTGAACTTTTATTTTGTTAAACTGACTTAAAAGAGCTTGCATAATTTATAAAATTAAGTTAGAACATGATTAACTTAGTTTAATAGGTTAAAAGGACCTAAAAATATGCTTTAATGACTAATTGATCATATAATTTTTTACAGTGCATGAGTAAACTAGAGAGAGTCACTTCGCATTTAGTGTGAACTCAGCAAAAGACTATTAGCTCAATAAACTAATAATGAGCTGCTTATGGGTACATACTCAGAAATAAAAGTACAAAATCTGTCACTGGGGAGGTACCTTTTCAAAAGGAACACTTTTGTACCATGCAGGTGGACATTAGGACCTTTAGGGTTCACTTTTGTGCCTTTTAGGTTCACATTTGTACCTTTAAGGTCCATTTTTGTATATTTAGGGTACTATGCTGCCCCAGTGACAGATTCTGAACATTTATTTCTGAGAGTGTAGTAAGTGTAGTAGTTGTGTTTAAGTATTGGGTATGATTAGAGATAAAGATTAAGATCATTCTTTATAAATATAAACAGCTAATTTCTTATTATTCAATAGTCTGTTGGAATTCTTGATTCTGATTGGCTGGAAGGTGTGCAATAAAATATTTAAGCAGCATAATCAATGGCTGAGCTTTTAAATATATACATTTTTTATTGAATATTATTGTTAAAGGATTTTAATTACACTTTTGCAGAGCCGACCAAAGTTATATGCCCATTGCACCATGCATTTACTGTATCATCTTTCAATGCATTTAAAATCATATTTTGTATATGTTACATAATAGGCAGGTAATACACCAGTAGTTAATTAGTGGGAATTGTTACTTAAACTAAAGTGTTACCCGATATTCTGAAGAATGATGGAAAAAGGCAACCATTGACATGCATAGTAGGAACAAAAACGTCTTCATGGATGTCCAACAGAAGAAAGAAACTTTGTTGTAAACAAGTGGAGGATGAATAAATAAAGGCAGAATTGTCATTTTGGGTGAACTTTCCCTTTAAAGACTGAATGAAACGTGTTGACAGACGTCTCTGTTTATCTTTACAGAAGGAAGTGTACATGATTGCTGCTGGCGTGATCGGTGGCCTGTTTCTGGTTTGTACGGTGGTCATGTTTTTGGGAGTCAAAGAGAGAGATGGTGAGTGTGGGCATTTAAATGGGAAACTTTGCTTAGTTCACCCCCAAACTTTGACTGGAATACATTAGAGATGTTCGGCTCTTTTCTATACAGTGAAGGAAAAGAGGATTGGAGCTGTCCATCTTAAAATCACCCAAATATCTGTGCAGATAACTTTAGCACTGTATTTTCTGAAGATACACTACTGTACATGTACACTCTAAAAAATGCTGGGTTGTTGTAAAGTAATCAAATGTGGACAAACCCAAAGTTGGATTCATTATTTCAGTTCATTTTAATGACACCTTTTAACCCAGTGGTTGAGTTTATCTATATTTGACTCAATATGGGGTTATAGCAACCCAGCATTTTATACAGTGTAGATTTACTTTTTTGTTGTTTGTGAAAGAAGTGCTCTTAAATTCACCAAATACCTGATCAAAAATAAAGTAAAATTGGTAATAATATGAAATATGATTGCAATGTGTAATAACCTAAATATGTTTTTAAATATAACCTAATGCTGGTCAGTGTCTAAATGTCTAAAATGCTGAACTGATTCTCAAGAAATATTTTGGTCCCACTTTATATTATGTGGCCTTAACTTCTTTGTACTTTCTTTGGTCATAATGTATTGCAGTACACTTCAGTGCTCTTCAGGTGGGATACGGGTTAGGAACAGTTTTGTTAGTATGGATAGGGTTAAGGGTTAAGGTGTAAGGGATGGTCAACAGTGTAATTACAGAAATTAATTACAGATGTAATTACATGCAGGTATTTAATATGTCCTAAGTACTGTAATGTAAGAACATGGTTTTACACAATTTATTAATTTCAGTCTAATATTACTTAAAGCCACCTAATATAAAGTGGGACCAACATTTTTTATCATTATACTTGTTCAAAACAGTTGTGCTTGTTTACAGATACATACCTGTTACAACATAATAGCACCGTTTCAATTTGTCATATAGAAAGCACGTCTAATTGTATTTTCTCCACATTTCTTGTCTTTGTTAGATCCCTATGCTCCTAAAACAGACAAGGCTATTCCTTTCCACAAGGGCTTTATTTTAGTCATGAAACACGGCTCCTACCTCACTCTGACTGCATCTTTCCTTTTCATATCTGTGGCCATCCAGGTAAATAACGTTTTAGATTCAGTCAACGTTTATGATGCGTTCAATCATAAATAAATAATTAGATTTATTGGAAGCATAAGTAGTTTCCTTACATTTGAAACTATACAATATATAGTTAAAGACAAAATGACCAATTAAATAAAATAGCCTTCCTGTGAAAATTTACTATGTCGTTCAAAACCTGTAGGCTATTTTCCTGATTGAACATGAAAGTCTAGTAATCTTCAACTTTTTCTGGTTAATTTTTCCTTTATTCACCATGTTTTGCACTGATTAAATAATGACGTCATTAAAAGTGTATTATATTTCCACTTGCCTCTTTTTGCAGCTGATTCAGAGTAACTTCGTACTGTTCTGCACATACGCGGTGGAGCTGAGAGATCACTTTCAGAACATTGTTTTGACCATTTTGGTGAGTACCTGATGAACACATGAAAAGATGAACATGTCCCATGTAATGTCCCATTACATTGTAAATTTACTGAAAAGTGGCCTAAATTCACAATAAGGATGCACTGCTGTCACAGATAACACATATATATTACATATAGGCAAGGGACGATGAACCGTTTTCAAGGTATACCGCGGTTTGGAAAAGTCTATGTTTTAAAACTGCTTAAATTTATTGTAATACCGTTACTAAGGTATGTGTACGATTTTTTTATTTACATATTTGTTTTTTTTTTTTTGGACAACAGTATCTCCAGCAGAAAAAATACCCAAAGATGCCGTTTTAAATTGTAAAGAAATCAGTGTTTTTGAAATAAATGAAGACGCCAGAAGCCAATGATTCATTTGAATTTTATAGCCTGACGTGTTTACTGCTCCAAAATATCATAAATCTTTCAAAAACTGGAATATATTGTTTTCAAAGGAAAAAAAAAAGTTTTTGTTTTTTACCCAGACATTTAAAAAGAATAAATTTTAAAGCAGTAATCACAATACCGTGATACTATGATATTTTTATCCAAGGTTATCATACCATCAGAATCTTATACCAGCCCATGCCTTATATATATATATATATATATATATATATATATATATATATATATATAAAACACATATACGTTTACATGACGGTGCAGAATTGTTTACTGGGCCTATCACAGTATCTAAAGATGAACTTTATACACTAGCAGATATTGTTTATGCCACACCAGCTAAAAATTTTAGGTTCTGAAAGTGATCCTATAACATTCACTTTAGTTATATAACACTATTTATTTAATGTCTTTTGAAAATTCAAAATATATAGTTTTTAGATGATGCATTAACATTATTTTTTTAATTGTAAGTATATTATTTTTAAATATTTTCACAACATTTCAGTCTCATGCTATATTCACATTCTCAGAATGTTATTAGAACATTTAATTAAAATTATATTCATGTTCTTAGAAGGTTTTTCAATCAGCTTTCTATTAGAACATCCATTAAAAACAACTAACATCTATCAGTGTTACACGAATGTCACAAAAACGTTGTTTTAATAATGCTGCATGCTAACATTTACATAACTTTTAAGTAACATTGCTAAAGGTTCTGAAAACCTACCCTAGTAGCACTTCGGTAGACCTACTAATGGAGCTTTCATTGGTTATTTGACTTTAACTGATTATCATGAAGACAGGTTTCTCCATCATTTGTGTCTGTGTCTTCCATTAAGTGGGTAACATGAATATGTGACATACCAATATCTGTGCAGATGTCGGCAGCAGTGAGCATCCCGTTCTGGCAGTGGTTTCTTGAGAAGTTTGGGAAGAAGACGGCAGCTTTCTGCGGCATAACAGTAAATATTACTTGATGTTGAATGAAAACCTTAAACCTAAACTAGAAATGATAAACAGTTGCATTAGCAATTTAGTAATATACGCTTAGCTTTTAGTACTAAAATGACTAAATCTGAAATAACTGTTAAATTTTTTATTTAAAACCACATATTTTTGAGCTTTAATTAACTTTTCCTTGCCATGTTTGCGGTTTATTGTACGCACATGTTAAACATATGATAAGAAAAGCTAATGGTATGTTTGCTATACTGTAGTTGTCAAAAAGTGCTAAAATGTACTAATAATAACTGTTTGTAGTTCGAGTAAACAATATTATCTGTATACTATACAGTATTCAGTAAATAGCAAACAAGTCAAGAGCATTTCATATGGTCAAGCACACATGTCAGTGACAGTTCTCAAACTCTACTGACACCTGTTGGCATTGATGCGGTATCACACTATAGCAAATACCACAGTGTTTTGAACCCCACTATAGTAAAGTGTATTATACTGTGTAGTATTTACTACTCATTGTTTTTTGTGTCGATTTATAATGTGGTAGTAACTATACTTAACTGATAATCTGTAATAAAATCTGTACACTTTAGTTAATACCACAGTAAACTGTGGTATAGTGTAGCATAATAGTTATGGCAAACTAACAGTATTCTAAATTGTATTGTTGTATTATCACACCAACTATAAAATTAGCACAACATATTAATTAAACCACCTTATTCTTGAAGGACGAGCCGCTCGGAGCGGGCGCAGACGTTGGAATCTGTTTGTCTCGAGACTTCCGGTCTCATTCCCATCCATTTATTTTTAGACGCTAAAAACAGCTCGTTATGCTGCTTGATATTGCAAACTGACATTTGCTTATTATCTTATTAAACTTTTTATGTATATTTATGAACACTTCTGTTTGTAGAGAAAGTAGTTCGATCGTTTACTGTCGTATATTTTTACTATAGTCGTTTCTCCCATAGGCGACTGAATCGGAAGTTCTAAAACAATCGTAAAAGCGCGCGCACGTCCGCTTTGCAGAATAAGATCAGTAAAACGGTGTATTTGTTGACACATTCAAGTTATTGTGAGTTAGCAAGGTCTAGCATTATTTGTATAAATTGTAATTTTTTTTGTCATAATTTTATTTTTACATTGTTTATTCATTAATGTATTTACTCTGTTGTGGTCTTTGTAGCTCTTTGAAGACTTTGTAAACCCCTAGCATTGTTCTGTCGATAAGGTCAATATCAAAACACTATAGTATTTACTACAAAGTACTAAGTTATAGGCTATACTGTTTTTAATGTAAGCATGCAGATAGTGAACCTTGATTCATATATTCTGAAAGGGTCTTATAGTAGAGGCCAAGATATTATTATATGAGCAGTAATAAGATTAAATAACATTTCTAGAACACTGACATGAATTAAGTACTTTACTTACTTGACTTTTCTTTATTGTCTACAAGTGTAAATCTATCTTTGGCTTTGACACAACCACATCAGTGTTTACATCACATATATCATAAAAAACAAGCAACACAAATACATTCAATATCATCACATAAATCGCATTAAAAAACACAATTAACCCTATTCATACTTAAAACCCAGTATGTAACATTCTAATGGAGTTTTGTGTTTTGTGCAGTGGATCATGCCGTTCACAGTGATGCTGGTGTTCATCCCAAATTTAATAGTGGCGTATGTGGTGGCCGTGTCATCTGGACTCAGTGTGGCCGCTTCTCTCCTCTTACCCTGGTAAATCCTGCAAAACAGAATAGCCTGTAATACTGAGTTACTCACAATACAACCACCTGCAGCCAGTGTTCGTTTTTTTTTTTTTTTTTTTTAAACTACAGATTGTGCAACTTGTTGGAATAATTACAATATTATACACAGTTGAAGTCAAAATTATTAGCCCTTTTTTTTCAAATATTTTCCAAATGATGTTTAACAGAGCAAGAAAAATTTCACCGTATATATTATTAAAAAAATGTATTCTGGAGAAAGTCTTATGTGTTTTATTTTGGCCAGAATAAAAGGCATTTTTAGATTTTTAAAACTATTTCAAGGTCAATATTATAAGCCCTTTTAAGCATTTAAGCCTGTAAATCACGCTGAATACTAGCATCTTAAAAATATCTAGTCATCTAGGAACGCTGGACAAAGGAGTGCGGATCTACAGTAAATGCAGATGTATCAGACAATCCAGAGTCGTGGTCATTAAAGCAGATGGTCAAAAGGCAGGTAGCAGACAGGAGTAAACAGTAAAACAAACAGCAACACAGAGACAAATAACAAGCCTCAGCACTGATGTGTGTGTGTGTATGTGCGCTGTATAAATAGTCCTTGCAATCAGTCCTTGACAATCCTGTGAGTGTGTGCAATCAGCGGAATCCGGAACAGGTGCGCGGTGCATGACTGGATCTATAGTCCATATAATGGAAGGTTTGTAGTTCTATGGCGATCTGCGTGTTTACCAGCGATCTACAAGGATTACATCGCTGGTGATTTTGAGGGTCCTCATGTCAAAGATAATTGAAATTATTTCTACAACAATTTTGCATAGAAATGTGTTGGTAAATAAATCTTAAAATTGGGGAAAAATATATACTGGGGGGCTAATAATTCTGATTTCAACTTTTATGCATGAAGGCTGATACTTCTGCGTCAAGTGCACGCTTATACTACGGCGCAGCCTCTGCGTGGACGCATAGTCCTCGCCGTGGCCGTCGGCGTCGCAGACGTGCACTTCTCAAAAAACGCAACAACACGTAGTGCAGGTTCTGTGATACAAGTGTCGACTGTTTACAAGGCGCTCCGGATGGAGACTGTTGCTTTGTGTTCACCTTATGGTTACAGTTGTTGCACGTCCGCCAGTTCCTGCCTCAAAATGAGCGAGATTGAGCCACTTGTACATTTAGGAAGCGTTCAGAAAAACCAAACACAGAGGAATATAAACACCTACTGCCAACTAGCGTTTCGGAAGTGTTATTGCAGAGCAATACAAACAATACAACACAAACAGCGTGCAGAAGTATGAATGCACTGCTACGCGAATTGCATGTGCCGTGGGTCACGCCGTTCACTTGATGCAGAAATATAAACCAGCCTTTAGATGTAATCAGTTTTGTTTTGGCAATGATTCACGGAGTATCACTCACATTGTTTCACAAATACACTTTTGTCATTTTTAAAAACCTTCAAAAAGAAGAGATCCAGAAAAAAACACATTATAACCTTCTCTTTATATAAACCACCAAAGCTTTGATTTTACTCATATAGATTTAATAACCCGGCAATTTCCAAATAACAGGTTTCATAGCATGCTATTTTTGTCTTTTAACAGTACACTCACTCTAGTTGATTGGAAATAGCAGTTCTGATGTGCCATCTACTGTTAAAAGAGGTTTTATGGAAGCAGTGTGTGTGTGTGTTAAATAGGAGATGCTGAACACTGTGTGTTGTGTTTCTGTGGCTCAGGTCAATGTTACCCGATGTAGTCGATGACTTCAGACTGGCGAACCGCAACTCAAAGGGACACGAGGCCATCTTCTACTCTCTATACGCTTTCTTCACCAAGTTCGCTGCAGGCATTTCTCTCGGAGTTTCCACACTTTGTTTACAGTAAGATAAGGCTTTCATTACTTACATCTTACATCAAAAATGTGTATCCGCACTGGTCTTTTTCCACATACTTCAGGCATTTTTTAAAATGAAAAATGAAAGACCCAAAAGGCATCACAATGGCGCAGTGGGTAGCACGGTCGCCTCACAGCAAGAAGGTCGCTGGTTCGAGTTCAGTTGGCATTTCTGTGTGGCGTTTGCATGTTCTCCCCATGTTTCCTCTGGGTGCTCCGGTTTCCCCCACGGTCCAAAGACATGCGCTATAGGTGAATTGAATAAACTAAATTGGCCATAGTGTATAGTTTGTGAAAGAGTGAGTATGGATGTTTCCCAGTGATGGGTTGGAGCTGGAAGGGCATCCGCTGCATAAAACATATGCTGGATTAGTTGGCGGTTCATTTCGCTGTGGCAACCCCTGATTGATGGAGGGACCGAAAAGAAAATGAATGGATGAATGAATGAATGAAACCCAAAACTGTGTATAGTTAAATGTATAGTACAAATTAGTAAACACATTAGTAAACACATTTTTGGCACAAATGGCACCCCATAAAAATATGTATGTTGATGTGTGAAATTCTATCAAATGGTGTCACGTGGGAACATACAGTAATGAGGTGTGCCATTAGTCCATCTGTGTAGTAGAGGATAATAATATTCCAAAAGCAACTCAAATCAACACGTAAATCAGAGTATTGTCTGATTTGGAATAAAGTTAATAATGTAAACATATCCAACTGAATACTGTTAAAGGGATAATTCACCCAAAACTTAAAATTATCACTTAATATACTCAATTTTCACTTGTTCTACTTGTTTTAAGTTTCTTTCTTCTGTATCACTTTATTTTGATGATCCCTTTAACACATTTTGGTAAATTTAAGTTACATTGCATCTACATGTCAACTAATTCTCATTAGATTATAAGTAGACTGTTAGGTTGGGGTTGGGGTTAGTGTAAGTTGACATGTACTTGTACTTATAGTCATTTAAATGTTGAAGGAGTAGTATCAGCAGATATTAAGCAGACGGTCTGCTAATTCTCAAATGAGAAGTGATTGACATGTAGTTGCAATGCAACTTTTAGTCAGCAAAATGTGTAATAGGCACCATCAAAATAAAGCCTTACCCTTTCTTCTGTTGAAAATAAAAGCAGATATTTTGAAGAGGGCTGAAAACCTTCTACTATTGACTTCCATATTATTTGCTTTTTCCTACTATGGAAGTCAATGGTTACAGGTTTTCTGCTTTTTTCCAAATATCTTGTTTTTAGTTCAACTGAATAAAGAAACTCAATCAAGTTCTGAACAAGAGAAAAGTGAGTGAATTTAGATTTTTGGGTGAACTGTCCCATTGAGAACATGCATGTAAACACAGTCTGCAGTTGACCTCATGTTTTCGGGGTTCACAGTGTTGTTATTGTTGTTGTAGGTTTGCAGGTTATGACACTGGAGCGTGTCGACAGCCTCTTCCAGTGGTTTACACACTGAAGCTGCTCATTGGCGCTGCCCCGGTGGCCTGCATCACCACCGGCCTCATGATCCTCGTGGTTTATCCTATAAGCGAAGATGTCCGGTTACGAAACAAAGTTGCTCTAGAGGAACTCAGGTAATGAGAATTTCTCATTCCAGCTTTTATGTTTTACAGTACACATATATGTGTGTGTGTGTGTCTGTGTGTGTATATATATATATATATATATATATATATATATATATATATATATATATATATATATATATATATATATATATATATATTTATATATATATATATATATATATATATATATATATATTTATATATATATATATTATATATATATATATATATATATATATATATATATATATATATATATATATATATATATTTATATATATATTATGTGTGTGTGTGTGTGTGTGTGTGTGTGTGTGTGTGTGTGTATATATATAAAAACACACTCACTGGCCACTTTATTAGGTACACCTTACTATTACTGAGTTGGACCCAATTTTGCCTTCAGAACTGCCTTAATCCTTCGTGGCATTGATTCAGCAAACAAGGCACTGGAAACATTCCTCAGAGATTTTGGTCCATATTGACATGATAGCATCACACAGTTGCTGCAGGTTTGTCGGGCACACATGCATGATGTGAATCTCCTATTCCACCACATCCCAAAGGTGCTCTACTGGATTGAGATATGGTGACTGTGCAGGTCATTTGAGTACAGTGAACTCATTGTCATGTTCAATAAATCAGACTGAGATGATCCATGCTTTATGACATGATGCATTATCCTGCTGGAAGTAGCCATCAGAAGATGGGAACACTGTGGTCATAAAGGGATGGAATGTCGCAGCAGAAATGGAGACTCATCACACCAGGCAACGTTTTTCCCCAATCTTCTGTTATCTAATTTTGATGAGCCTGTGCAAATTATAGCCTCAGTTTCCTGTTTTTTCCTGTCTTCTGCTGCTGTAGCCCATCTGCCTCAAGGTTCGACATGTCAGAGTAATTGTATTGAGTAGTTATTTGAGTTACTGTTGCCTTTCTATCTGCTGGAACCAGTCTGGCCATTCTCCTCTTACCTCTGGCATAGACGCATTTGTGCCCACAGAACTGCCGCTCTCTGGATATTTTCTTTTTTTCAGATTATTCTCTGTAAACCCTAGAGATAGTTGTGCATAAAAATCCCAGTAGATCAGCAGTTTCTGAAATACTCAGACCAGTCCGTCTGGCACCAACAACCATGCCACGTTCAAATTCACTTAAATCACCTTTCTTCCCCATTTTGATGCTCGGTTTGAACTGCAGCAGATCGTCTTGACCATGTCTACATGCCTAAATGCATTGAGTTGCTGCCTTGTGATTGGCTGATTAGAATTTGCGTTAATTAGCAGTTGGACAGGTGTACCTAATAATGTGGCCGTGAGTATATATGTATAATTGTGAAAAATTGTGCTTTTGTTATTATTATCAGTGTTGAAAACATTTCTAGCAACATTATATTATTAGATTGTGAAATATTTTTAACAAATATCAAGTATTTTTTAAAAATGCTTAACAATTACCTAACCTATTCTACCAACCCTAAATTAGAAGAAACAATATACATATTGTGTATAAATTAAAATGTCAATACATTTGCTTTATTTTTCAGAAAGCAGAGCATCACATGTAAAACTCTGCGAGCTGATCTAAGCAGCGTGTGACTTCTTCAAACAGCAGATCCTGATATTCCAGCCTCGCGCTGGGATGAGCTGTTAGTGTATATTACACTGTGTGACATATATCATGTTTTACTGTAAACATCTCCGTTTGCTTCTGTATCCAGTCCGTTTCTGTATTTTCACATGAACATTAATAGCCACATATTCAGTTTTACGCTAATTTATACACACGGATGGACTATACATACATATATATCATATATCAGGATTTCCTCAGGGAAAATATACTGATAGTATATTGCTTAAATTGTATTAGTGATTATAATTATTATCGAATGACTCACTGAATTCATGCATTAATAAAACTTGTGCTGGTTCACGTACTGTACAGCTTCAGCATATTTCAATGATGCATATTATAATAAATGTATTGAATGTATTTACTGGATGAATTTTATCTATCTATCTATCTATCTATCTATCTATCTATCTATCTATCTATCTATCTATCTATCTATCTATCTATCTATCTATCTATCTATCTATCTATCTATCCATCCATCCATCCATCCATTCATATATCTATCTATGATAAATAGATGAACTAGTATCCATCCATCCATCCATCCATCTATGATAGATGAACTAATATCCATCCATCCATCCATCCATCCATCCATCCATCCATCCATCCATCTGTCTATCTATTTATCTATCTATCTATCTATCTATCTATCTATCTATCTATCTATCTATCTATCTATCTATCTATCTATCTATCTATCTATCTATCTATCTATCTATCTATCTATCTATCTATGATAAATAGATGAACTAATATCCATCCATTCATCCATCTTTGATAAATAGATGAACTAATCTATCTATCTATCCATCCATCCATCCATCCATCCATCTATGATAAATAGATAAACTAATATCCATCCATCCATCCATCTATGATAAAAAGATGAACTAATATCCATCCTTCCATCCATCCATCCATCCATCCATCCATCCATCCATCCATCCATCTATCTATCTATCTATCTATCTATCTATCTATCTATCTATCTATCTATCTATCTATCTATCTATCTATCTATCTATCTATCTATCTATCTATCTATCTATCTATCATGATAAATAGATGAACTTATATCCATCCATCCATCCATCCATTTATATATCTATCTATGATAAATAGATGAACTAGTATCCATCCATCCATCTATGATAGATGAACTTATATCCATCCATCCATCCATCCATCTATGATAAATAGATGAACTTATATCCATCCATCCATCCATCTATGATAAATAGATGAACTAATATCTATCTATCCATCCATCCATCCATCCATATATCTATTTATGATCAATAGATAAACTAATATCTATCCATCCATCTATGATAAAAAGATGAACTAATATCCATCCATCCATCCATCCATCCATCCATCCATCCATCCATCCATCCATCCATCCATCCATCCATCTATCTATCATGATAAATTGATGAACTAATATCCATCCATCCATCCATCCATCCATCCATCCATCTATCTATCTATGATGATAAATAGATGAACTAATATCCATCCATCCATCCATCCATCCATCCATCCATCCATCCATCCATCCATCCATCCATCCATCCATCCATCCATCCATCCATCCATCCATCCATCCATCCATCTATCTATCTATCTATCTATCTATCTATCTATCTATCTATCTATCTATCATGATAAATAGATGAACTAATATCGATCCATCCATCCATCCATCTATCTATCCATCCATCCGTTTGTCTGCCCATCTAACTGTCCGTCCATCCATCCATCCATCCATCTATCCATCCATCCCTGATGCTAAGAGGTGTGAATGTGGTATTGTGTGGTTCCTTTAATGTGACTATGCTACTACGAAAACAGATTGTGATTATTTGCAGCTCACGAGTCAGTTCAATGATGAAACATAAAAGAATATAATAACTATGAAGTGTCTTTAATAACCGCATTACAATATACGTTCAATTTTGTTGTACGAGACAAAAATATAATCTATTTAAGCAAAAATAATCAAGCAGGCACTCAAGTATTCTGAAAAAAAAAAAAAAGTTCTGCCCTCGATAACTGTCACATTATGCAAATCTACCAACGCTCATTAAATACCAAAGTGGCGAATTTGTCCTTTATTGGAATATTCCTGCGACAGCCACACACATATTCAAATAATAAAAGATGAATATTATAAAAATATATCCTTTTAAAGTCCTTTTGAGGTAATATGGGTGTCATTTCTCCATACTTGGGGATTTTGGGCTCTCAGGAGGAAAGTCATCTGCTCCACTCGGGGGTCTTGCAGGTGATTTCCGTCTTGCGCTTCTGATTGTGAGTTCGTCTTTGTGTTTAAACGTGAGTGGAACAAAACCATCTGCATCGGCCACCAAAGTGATCCACATGGGACCTGTGAAAAGACAAAAAGTACTTAAAGTGCTATTATTTGTGACCATAGACCACAAAACCAGCCTTCTGTTACACCTCTAACAACATTATATTATTAGATTATTGTAAAACGTATGGTCAGTTATTCCAAAGATGTTCTTGCTGCAGTTTTTAAATCACATTCACATACTGGACCAGGTATAATACATAGTGGAGATTGTAACAGTTGGGTTTGGGGTAGGGAGAGGTGTAGGCGATCGTCCATTACATAGTGGACCTGGTCATTAAGCTGGAGTGAGGAGTCTTGTTATTCCATAAAACCATTTATCCTGAACTTTATCCTTTATCCACTTATCCTGAAAATCTTTAAAAATTTCAGACCTTTTACAATTACAAACAGTGACATTACACATGAAGGCAATATTCTGTAAAGCATAACGGTCTCTATTATATCCAAATGTCTTAGCATAAGTGGTTCAGCTATACTGTATATGAGCTGTAGTGATGCACAGCACAAAAGGCTGTAAGCTGATTCAAACGTAAACCCTCAAATCCGATTGTAGCACCTAATCGCTTCCTATTTTAGTCATTGACAATTAAACGAAGCCAAAGCAGACCGAACAATCTGTGTTCAACAAAGGAAAACAAGATTCATGGACAGATCCCATCCACTCATTGTTAAAGAGCGAATCTGACTGAAACATCAATGGAGAGAAACTTTATTATTACTCTATTATTTCAGTATGCAAACTCGCAACTCTTATGCAAATTGTTATTTAAAAAGTCAGTATATCAAATGGATGGATGGATGGATGGATATTAGTCCAACTATTTATGATAGATAGATAGATAGATAGATAGATAGATAGATAGATAGATAGATAGATAGATAGATAGATAGATAGATAGATAGATAGATAGATAGATAGATAGATAGATAGATAGATAGATAGATAGATAGATAGATAGATAGATAGTCCAACTATTTATAATGGATGGACGGACGGACGGACTGACAGACAGACAGACAGATAGATAGATAGATAGATAGATAGATAGATAGATAGATAGTCCAACTATTTATAATGAATGGACGAACGGACGGACAGACAGACAGACAGACAGACAGACAGACAGACAGACAGACAGACAGACAGATAGATAGATAGATAGATAGATAGATAGATAGATAGATAGATAGATAGATAGATAGATAGATAGATAGATAGATAGATAGATAGATAGATCAACTATTTATAATGGATGGATGGACGGATGGACGGCCGGACGGCCGGGCGGATGGACAGACAGATAGACAGACAGATAGATAGATAGTCCAACTATTTATAATGGACAGACGGACGGACGGACAGAGAGATAGATAGATAGATAGATAGATAGATATTTGTTGTTTTTAAATTTTAAATAAGTGTATTTTGAGTGTATGCATTGATCAAGGTGGTAGGATTAGCATCTTATCGATATTTAGAGGCATTCTCCTAGACGTACCATGCATCATCTCCACAACTGTCAGGCCGAAGAGTTCCTGCACCACCCGGAGGCAAATCCGACCTCCACACAGCAGCAATGGCCTTCTCTCATCCGTATACACATTTTCAGACAGCTGTTTCTGGAGGAAAAGAAAAATATGAAGTGCAGTCAATGAACACCATTCATAGCCAACTTGGACATGTGGTCACGGATTAAGTCTAATACTAGTTATGCCAAAGTCAATAGGGTCACTTCAATCTGACATCTGCTGACAAAGGGTTGTACTGACAACGGCGAGAGTAATTATGAGTTGGCGTGATGCTTCTCAATGCTAAATAGCCTGATGGTCTGACTAAGAAAACAATGGGCTTTGTTTGGATTAGGATTTAGCTCCAGGAGTGAATCGTTTAATGATTAATCATTCATTTCGTCATATGTAACATTTGAATGAAAGTCGTGTAAAATACAAAGTGAAGATGACTAAAAATGTGCCTGAAAGGTGGAGGATTATGAACCTGTTGAGCTCAGTTGTTGATCTGCACTACACTTCTGGATCTTCTGAAGAAACTCAAGCGTCTTTACTCTTATATTGTCAAATTCATATTATAAACAAACTGTTAGATCTACTTGTAATATTTACACACACCAACATACAAATACATAGTATTATTCATGTTCAATATTCATTTATTCATTTTCCTTCAGCTTAGTCCCTTTATTCATCAGAGGTCACCACAGCGGAATGAACCACCAACTTATCCAGCATATGTTTTACACAACGGATGCACTTCCAGCTGAAACCAAGTACTGAGAAACACCCATACACTCTCTCATTCACACACATACACTAAGGCAAATTTAGCTTATTATATTACTATAGCGCATGTCTCTGTACTGTGGAGGAAACCAGAGCACCCGGAGGAAACCTATGTGAACACAGGGAGAACACGCAAACTCCACACAGGAACACCAACTGAGCCAGTCGTGGCTCAAACCAATGACCTTCCTGCTGTGAGGCGACAGTGCTAACCACTGTGCCACCACGCCACCTATATAATTCATATTTTTGCAATGTATATTGTTAGAAATAAAACTATTAGAAGACTTTTTATTTATAAGAAGAATTTTGAGTGTGTGTATTTATGAAATGGAATTAACCTGTTAACAAAAGTTCGGATGCGGGACCACGCCTTAACCAATCACCTACTGCCTAAAAACTTATTCAAGGCAGACTAGCCTTCTAGCACTGTTCTTCTCATTCTCCCTGCTTCTATTTCCTCGCTTCCTATTAACAATCCTATAACCAGGGCCGGAGTGGGACTCCTTTTCAGCCCTGGAGTTTAAAGCCGTAGACCGGCCCACCTCAGTTCACGGCTGACAATGTTAAAATAACATCATTTCCAATTCAGTTTCTAATGACACTATCACGTCTTTTTCAAGGACACAGCTGCTTTGGAACTTCAAATGTTTTTCAGAAATATGAAAACATTAAAGGGTAGCTAAATCTCCAACACTATATACAATATCTGAATGTATATTCTGTGCAAAATTCTTTAGAGATATCCAGTCCTCTGTAACGG
This sequence comes from Danio rerio, assembly GCF_052040795.2. Lineage (NCBI taxonomy): Eukaryota > Metazoa > Chordata > Actinopteri > Cypriniformes > Danionidae > Danio > Danio rerio. The sequence continues at coordinate 48,706,754 of NC_141040.1, read as the reverse complement.
TGGTCACACAAAAAATACAAATAAAATATGTACACCTACATAAGTTACCCACACAGTATTATATGTCTTAACATTATAAATTTAAAAAAATTACTCCGGTGAGATTCAAACTCCGGTCTCTGTTACGTTAACGTGCTGACCACTAGACCACAATGGCGCTGTTAAGCTAGTGTTTAGAATATAAAAAAAGTAATACTTTTAACCACAGTATTACTTTCTATTGATGGCTTAATCTTTTTCTCCCTTTTTTAGATTTCTGATCAAGTTATGGCAGATTTATTAATGTAGTGAATGATCTGATTTTCATTGAGAAGTGTGTAAAACTCATTAATAATAATTATTCAAATTCTTATATTCACTAAGGTGCAGCTGTTTGGGGTTTCATCATTAACCTGCAGGCAGCATTTTGCTCACGGGGCTGCGAGAAAATAAATGAAAAGAATGGAGCTGTGGCAAAATAATGAACAAAAAGAGAGATGCTATGGTCAAATAAACAAATAAATAAAAAAGTGCGACTGCTGAGAGCACAAGCAGCTAGGGACACTGCCCCTCGCGGCCAAAAAAAACAGACCGGCCCACCGGGAATTCTCCCGATTAGCCAATCTAGATCTGCCTATAACCCTCTTTTCACTCCTAGTTTGAATTGGGGGATCCAATCACTCTACCAAAATATTACAGAGACAGTACCCCCACTCTGAGTCTCTGGGCATCATCGTAGGACACCCGATCAACCTACCTACCTGTTCACTGTTTTTCCTCTTACTTCTATTCCCCTTTATACCACTGTTTCCTTACCATCACTTTCATCCCTACAATAAAGTCTAGCTCAATGTGTGGCATGGTCCATGCTGGTAATTGTCAGTTTTATTTGAGGTTTGCATTAAATACCATAAAAAAGTTGATAATTAATAATGAGGTTACATAAGATTTTTGCTAAATATATTTACAGAAGATTTTGGAGCTTTTGAGAGTTACATATTAAGTGTCTTGAACATTATGGATGTCTTTACAATGCAGTGATTTGAGAGAAAAAAATCTTACAATTAATCTAAAAATCTTACTAATTAATCTAACAATAAATCATCCATTTTTTATTGAAGATCATCCCTGACCAAGTTTAGAAATCACTGCATGTAAAAAAATAAATAAATAAACAACAGACCATTTCTTACCTGACATGTAATGTGTACATATTGTGGTTCATAAGCTGATGGATAACTGCAAGCGATCTTCTTGCCATTCTGGGTGAACTCTCTGATTTCTGAGAGGCACTGTTGAACTTCAGCAAACCGGGTGAAAATCCTCTCCATGTTCTGTGTCAGCTGCTCCAGGTTCTTCTCTTTGCTGTTTTTTGGTGGCGTGGCATCCGAATATAATTTCTCAGAGGTCTCGTACCTGGGTGAACAGGGTCGACTTGAGTCTCGACTGGCCTGACCGGCTACAGCGAGCGAAGCCATGCGAGTGATGTGATCCATGTCGTAGTTTTCTAAAGTAACAGAAGAAGCACTGGACGCTCTATCAGAGAAATCAGCAGAGCTCGCCACAGGACTCAGATCTGAGCTGCGCACCTCCTCGATAAGTTTCCTCCGACTGGACGGTGAAACAATTACAGATCCTCCGGGAAGAATTAGATCCTTAATTGACAGACGGTCCTCTTTAGTGAAGTTCTCCGAATGACGTCTAATCCCATGATGTTGACTAGGCGACTCTGACTTGGTGGTGCTTTCCTCGTCGAATACCAGCTCCTTGGCTGTTAGCCTCAAGATGTACTTGTCCGTGTTGGAGGAGGGGAGGAAAGCAGGATCATTGGACTTCTGCCGGCCAATCATAAAGAGCAACATCTTGTTGGTGAAAAAGCACACCCCTTTGGGGCGCTCGTTCTTTTGGAGCTGGATCTGTTGCACGTTGGGCATTGATGAATCCGTGATGCAGTAAACTAGAATCATGTTGCATGTGTTTGACGCCACGGCCACCGTGTGCCCATTGGGATCGAAGGCGATAATATCAGGGACCAGGATCCCAGGGATGCTGACCTTCCTCGTAGTGGTGACCTTGCGTTCATAGGTCACCAGAATCAAATGCGACGAGTCCTGACCTGTATCAGTCAAGTTATCCCGTTTCCTCAAGTGAATGAGTGGGCTTGGATCCGATTTTCGGTGTTTGGCAAGAAGGTTTGTTAAATCTATGGGTCCGGATGAGGCATGTCCTGAGCGCTCAGAATCACATGACCTCCGTCTGTCCAAATAGTAGTCCGTATCGACGGTCAAAGCGGCAGAAGGGCGACACAAACCCTCCGACTCGTTTGGGAGGTCAAACGCCATGCCTGCATTGAGCCCGCAAATTTTGTCAAGCGGAAGTTCGGTCGCTACAGCCACTTGGGCTTCATCGGTGGACTCGATGGCACAGATATACCCACCTACATCAAAGATAGGACAGAACGAGCATGGCACCAAGCTTTTCTGGATGTCATTCCAAGTATATGAGTGCAGTGCACTACCGATGGCAACCACCAGGCGGGTCCCGTCTTTAGTCCAGCAGGCACAATGAATCAGACCGCTGCCCTTGATATCAGCCTTCACGCGACGATTATCAACCCGCACTGAAAACAATACAGAGGCATCCCGCTTGGTTAAAATGGCTAAGACGTCCATTTTGGGATGCCAGACACATCCTTGGGACAGCAGCGGAAACGGCTCGCTCATTTCACAGGTCTGTGTGCACAAGAGTTTATTCTGCTCCAAAGCACTCAGCTGAAGTTGCCAAACTGTGACATGCTTTTTATGCTGAACTGCAAGCAGCGCTGGAGACCCGGAGCAGCACAGCGGTCCCCAAAAAAGTCCCAAAACATGTTCAAACTGTCCAATGACATTGGTGTCACCAAATTTGGGCTCACCTTCGACTGAAAACAATGATGTGAGACAAACCTGTTTACCGTCCGTCCAGGCTATTCCATGCACCGGGTGAATGGCTTGGTGCAGAGTGTTTAACCCGGTTCTCAGAAGCTTGGCTTTTCCTAGCTCCATGCTTGGGTCGGTTTCACCAATGGAAAGAAACACAGTGTTCTTGGTCATACAGCAAAAGGCTTTTCAAGACAGATTTGAGAGGTAGATGTAACTCTGTCTTCAGTAGGAGAAGACTGCCATCACACACTCCAAGAATAGGTAAAGCCTCTTCCCTCACTCTCTAATCCTATCGGCCAGAGTGAGGCTCCACTCGAGGATGACCAGATTAGGCTGACACGACCCTCGACGTCATAAAACCCTCTGGGGTTTGGACGCTACATCTTTTGACTTTGTTTCAGCCCTTTTCAGTCCTGAAATGCACAAAATGTATGCAAAACATATGGGTCAGAGATGGAGATTTTATTCATATATAATGATTCATACAGTGCTCAGCATAATAGAGTACACCCCATTTTGAAAATGAATATTTGTATCCTTTTCTCAGTGAAAATAAGCTATGTATTTCTGTGCATTTATTAAACAGATATATTTATTACAATTATATTTTAGTCACCAAACATATTTAGAAATTGAAAATTCATACAATTTAAATCAAGCAAAATATTACAACCTTCAAAATTTCAACTAAATTAAAAAAAAAATTTTGCTTCTCTTGATTTTTCCTTTTTTTTCGTATTTAATATTTTTCTATAACATATAAATTTGCCTTCTAGTTTTTGGACCGTTATCGTAAATTTTGTTAGATGAGCTCCAGATTTGGCTTCAGTACTGACTAATGTAATGTATATGCACAAATATAATATTGTATAGCTCAATATTAATATTATATTTGTGAGGGACTTGCATATGCTGAGCACTGTATATAATAGATAGATAATAGATAAATCAAAATAATTTGTTAAAATGCAAAAAAATTATTACAATTTTTAAAAATTGTTCTTATTGTATGTAGTTTAAAAAGAAATGATCACTCAAGTTATTATTGCTTTTAATATTATTGCAATGCTATCTATACTGGTCTACCTAAGGGTTCTACAATGAAGTTGCAATTGATACAAAATGCAGCAGCCAGAGTTTTAATGAAATTGAAGAAACGAGAGCACATCACACCAGTATTAATAGAATTACACTGGTTGCCTGTGCACCAAAGGATAGATTTTAAGATTCTTTTATTAGTTTTTAAAGCACTACACAATATGACACCTTCCTACATTTCCGACTGTTTAACAAAATATAATCCAAACCGTTTACTACGCTCTTCTAGTGCTGGACTTTTAGAATTTTATCCTGTAAATCTGATGCGATCTGGCGGCACTTCTTTTAGCCATTATGCTCCAAAAATTTGGAACTGTCTCCCCCTTGAAGTGAAAGAATCACCAAGTATTCATGTTTTTAAAAAGCGTGTTAAGACACATCTTTTTAAAATTGCGTATGATTAAACAAGTTTGTTAGGTGTACGCATTTTATCTATGTTGTTGTAGGTTTATGTATGTAATGTATGGTGTGTGCCTGCATATGTAAGGACTATTGTGTGTGTGATAATGTGGATATATACTTACATTTTGTGTACATGAATGTTTTTATTTCAGTATATGTGATAAGTTTTTGTGGTCTATTTTAATGCTTTTGTTGTTGTTTGTGAGGCACTTTGAGTTGCATGTATGTTGGAAAAGTGCTATACAAATAAAGTTATTATTATTATTATTATTATTATTATTATTTAATACTATTACTATAAATAATAATAATAATAGTAATAATAATAATAATTCTTATTAATATAAGAGTGATTTCTGAAGGATTAAGTGACTGAAGACTCTTTGTTTGTATTTTTTGACAATGCTTTACAGATTACTCCAACAAAAAATTATTCTGTGTAATAATATTTAGCCAAAAATTATAAATATTTAGAATATGAAACATTTGATGACATTAAAAGAAAAAAATATATAATGGGTTAATATGGACTATGAATTACATATTAATTAATTTTCATATAAAATGTGCATATTTTGGCACAATACTTTAATCAAACCACAAGATTTTTTTTATCAGTTTTCCAGCAAGATGTTTTATTCATTCATTCATTCACTTTTCGGTTTAGTCCCTTTATTAATGAGGGATCGCCACAGCAGAATGAACCGCCAATTTATCCAGCATATGTTTTACGCAGCGGATGCCCTTCCAGCAACAATACAACAATGGGAAACACTCATTCTCACACACACACACACACACACACACACACACACACACACACACACACACACACACACACTATGGCTGATTTATTCAATTCACCTTACAGCAAAAAGGTCACTGGTTCGAGTCCTGGCGGGGCCAGTTGGCATTTCTGTATGGAGTTTGCATGTTCTCCTCGTGTTGGCGTGGGTTTCCTCCAACTAAGTGCTCTGGTTTCCTCCACAGTCCAAAGGCATGCGCTGTTGGTGTTACCCACTACTGTGTTGCAGCTGTTAGGCCATTCGCTATGCTGGATAAGTTGACAGTTCATTCCGCTGTGGCAACCCCAGATGAATAAAGGGACTAAGCTGAAGGAAAATTAATGAATGAATAAAATACTGCATTCACCCTTATTTTTTATATATACTGTAACATAGATCAGAATTATTACTATTATTTTTTGTACAGAAATCTTTAATGCTGAATGAACAAGCAGCATTATTTCACTCATGTTTTGACATTTTATTTTTTTCTGATATCTAAAATATCACAGCAGAAACTTATATGTATTGCAATCTATTTTGTAGTTTAATTTGAGAACACTTTTTAAAAAAAGGAAAATGCATGGTGATATTTAAAAAAAAGTAGTCTTTTACAAAATTGCTACTATCATAATCTTATTAGTTAATGCATGTATTAGCAATTAATTTTACTGTGTAATTAACCAGAACTGCCATGAGTGTACGTAAAACTCGTTCATTAATTTTCCATTGGCTAATATACACACAAATATAACATATTATTTATATTCAATTTTTATTCATTCAGTTTCCTTCAGCTTAGTCCCTTTATTCATCAGGCGTCGCACAGTGGAATGAACCACCAATTTATCCAGCATATGTTTTACACAGAGGATGCCCTTTTAGCTGCAACTGGGAAACACCCATACAAATTCATTCACACTCATACACTATGTCCAGTTTAGCTTATTTAATTTACCTATAGCGCATTTCTTTGGACTGTGGGAGAAACCGAAGCATCCGAAGGAAATCCACGTCAACACGGGAAGAACATGCAAACTCCACACAGAAACGCCAACTGACCCAGTCAGGACTCAAACCGGCGACCTTCTTGCTGTGAGGTGACAGTGGTAACCACTGAGACATATTGTCACCCCCAAATTAATTAAATGTAATTTTAAAAAACGATTAATATTTTCTAAAAGCCTTCAGAAGGAGAAGCTTATTAAAATGTGACTTTAGTGTTAAAAGTAAATGAATGACACAAAAAAAGAGAGTAAATGTACTGCAAGAGTCACATAAAAGTCGCTTTAACATTTTAAATTTAAGCCACATAATATTCTCTCGCCTAAAATTACTTATTAATAAAAGATTTTTGCATTTAAAGGTTACAGAAGCAACCATAATAACCACAATACTTTGACTAAAATAAAACAAAGTATTAACGTAGTAGTAAACTACTTAGTAGTAAGTAGTAAAGGTAACGTTACGGTAGGAAAACTATTTTCACGTGTCATAGAAATACCACATGCTAACCTGTGTAGCGGGCTAAACTAGTTCTAGAAGAGTCCTGAAAATAAAAGTTAAATTATCACATAATTAGCACGTCTGCATTTTTATAAATGTAATATTACAAACATACCATGGAACCCATAGCATAATGTGGAACCCATAGCAACTCCAACACAAAACTTCATGTTGTCCAGAGCTGTCTTCGCGTTTCCCCACGGAGACATTTGAAGTCACGGACAAACGGAAAAAGAATGATGCGGGCATGCTGGGAAATGTAGTTCAAGCTCCATCCATTCAGCAAAGAGTCTGATTCACTTCTGCAACTCAACTCATTTGAACAGTGCTGCATTTATGATTATGTTTTTTTTTTTTTTTTTTTTTTTTTTACTGAAGGTATCATTTTACTATTACAACAATTTTGTGAAGTTTCCAGAACACTAATTAAACTATAACTTGCTTAGGCTATATTATACTTTAGCTAATTGTTCGAACATTATTTGACACCTCATTTTAAACAAATTGTGAGCACAATGATATTTCCTGGCTACATTGTAAAATCTGCTTCCTGTTTTGTTGCTGGTTACAATTTCTGGCTAGATCTAGCCAAAATGAGCGAGGCAGTAGCAAAAATTTATTCATTTTTGCTTGTGAATAAAATATTTTCCATATAAAATAAAAAAGTTATTTATGTAGTTATCTGGTATATGATATATCGGTTTTACCTTTATAGTAACAAATGATATATTGTGCTTGAAAGGGGCTGGAAGAAACAATGTAATTGCCTATATGAACTCAGTAAACAATTCCATATTTTCACAACGTATTACTGTAATTTTTCACAGTAAATTACATCAGTATCACTTTACAGGATTTAACTGTAAGATTTCAAAGTATTGTGTTGTATTTATAATTTTATTGTGAAATGAATGCAGGTAGCATGATTACAGCAAATTAATGTAGAAAAGGCTATATCATTTGCATGTTAATTCAAACTTTATTTTATTTCATTCAACATAGACATGAATACAAATGAACTTTTATGGCAGTATTGGCACTTGTTTGATATAAAAAAATAACACAATGTTATTGCAGCCCCAAAAACAATTTGGTTGGATCTTAAAAAAAAAAGAAAAAACGTAAAAGAAATCATTCCAAAGAATCATCCCGTTTTTAAGCGACATGAATGTCATAAGTTTTTATTTTTTTGGTGCACTGCTCCTTTATTTAATTTTAGAAGACTAACATGGAAATATGGAAAAAAAAGAATAAACGAACATAACTTTGTGCTCAGCCAAAAATATATTAAACTGGAACAAAAGTAATTGATTTATAAAACCAAACACTGTTAAACACCCCAAATTATTTAAAAGTCAGGGTAAATGTCAGAATAACTAGCTGAGAAAAGCCTGCTTCACGGTAAAATACAGTTAATTCTACTGGATAAAACTGTGAAATCACAGTGATAGACTTTACATCTACTCTGTGAAGTTACACTATATGGATGTAATTTCACAGTAATGTAACAAAATCACAGTAAATTACTGTGAACTACCAAACAGAAATTTGCTGTGAATTTACATATGTAATTATACTGTGAAAGTAATGCAATTATTAGCCAGTAATTTACTGTCAATTTAAGGTCAATTTTTTACAGTGAAGATATAAGCTATGGCAAAAGCTTTTGGGGTTTTCACACTGAAAAAAAATATGCGAATCAGGGTTTTGTCTTCAGTTTTACAAAATGAGCATGAAATATAAACCTCCATATACTTTGCCCAAGCCATTCACTGGATATATAGGCTATTATGAAGAATTTTAAAATTAACCTTTTTTGTTTTATTAGGAATGCAGTACTTATGAGAGGTAATGGCCAGGCCTTTTTTCAGTCTATTAGATCAATGAAGGAAGCCCAGTAAAATTTGACCTTAGAAACATTCAACTTTTTATTTTGGAAAATTCACTGTTTCAAAGTAGCTGAGGGCGCATGCAGTTAGATTTGGTGTGACAGTGGGCGGAGAGCTGCTGCCTCAGTCTCTCTCCCTCTCGCCTTCTCTTTCTCTCTGTCTGTCTCACTACAGTAGGATCTACCCGCGCGAACAGAATGGGTGTTGAGGTTGAAACAATATCTCCAGGAGACGGTAAGACGCTAATAAGTTCGAATTTCTAAACGACGAGCGTTCTAGAGCGACCGGACAATTGGAACGTTGTTTTGATACATTGTAGCGGTAAAAGCGGGAACATTCCGTCGTTCTAATTACATTATGTATTCACAGTCTTCAACTTACACTGCATATTATGTGCCTAAAGGAGTCAAAATAAATCTCTAACGAAACGCCAATTGCTGAGTTGATGTTCCCGCTCACTGTCTAGTCAGGGGTTTAACGTGTCTGTGCCCTGCAGATAGAATATGTGGCATATGTGCCAACTCAAACACTCTTCTCATGATGATTTTCCACTTCAACTGTCAGAACAGAAATGTATCTTCTTGGTTTCCTTAACATGTTGTAGTATGATTTTGGCTATATTATATGCAGATGCCGTTGTTTGTCTCAGATGCACTCTTGTTCTGGCGAGACATGAGCTTTGATGTTAATCCGAAAGGGGCTTTGCAGGGTAATTTGGCACAGTTGGCAGAGTCACTGGGTTTTTTGAGACTCGCTCTGGTCTAATGGCACTGTAACGTGCATGTCGTATGTGTCGTGTGCCACTTGTTGAAATGCAAGTTTGCAAGGGAACGCATCAGTTATTAATCATTTTGTGATTTGTGATTAATAACACACACTCACACACACAAACACACACTCACACTCACACACACACACACACATATATATATATATATATATATATATATATATATATATATATATATATATATATATATATATATATATATATATATATAATTTAATATAATATAAGATAAAAGTTTGTATTGGCATCAATATGTGTGTATATTTTATACATTTATAATGTATATCTGATACACACACATACACAAAAACAACACTATACAAAACATTTATTTATATATGTATATATAAATATACAAATACAAATGTAGAGAGAGAGAGAGAGAGAGAGAGAGAGAGAGAGTATATGTGGATGTACAGTAGGGCTGCATGATATTGGAAGAATCTGACTTTGCTATATTTATTTTTTTTTTTTGCGATATATATTGCGATATGAATACAATTTCACCAGAAGACTGGAATATCTCTATTTGGAAAGAATGAATCATTTTAGATTGATTGGGATGATTCTGTTGGGCAGTGGTGGCTCTAGGTTAAACCGTGGCTGAAACCACCCCAAACATACCCCATCCCCCTAGAAATAAAGAAGACACTATGTGGTTGGCTTTATATATATTTTAAATATTTAAATATATATTTTAATTGTTTTAATTAATTATTATTTTCTTTTTGCATTTTTTATTTTTTGTTCGGCATTTAAAAAAATATAAAAACATATTTAGTTTGTTTATATAGTTTATGTAGAGCTTGCAAATATTTTTAAAGAATACAAACAAGATCATTTGACTGAATTTCAATAGTGGCGATTATTTAGGGATTAGGGAGGCACGGTGGCTTAGTGGTTATCACTGTCACCTAATATGTTCAAGCCTGGGCTGAGTCAGTTGTCATTTCTGTGTGGAGTTTGAGTGTTCTCCCTGTGTTCGCGTGGGTTTCCTCCGGGTGCTTCATTTTCCCTCACAGTCCAAAGACATGCGCTATAGGTGAATTGGATGAAGACAATTGCCCGTAGTGTGAGAGCTTGTGTGAAAGTGCATGGATGTTTCCCAGTACTGGGTTGCGGCTGGAAGGGCATCTGCTGCGTAAAACATATGCTGGATAAATTGGCGGTTCATTCCGCTGTGGTGACCCCTGATAAATAAGGGACTTAGACGGAGAAACATGAATGTATGAACGAATTTGCGGGTTACCATACCTTAAGTATGGTACGTACTGTATTTTAACGAAAAATAAAACATTCAAATAACTCGACATGCCTGCATACTTACAGTGGCTACATTTGTGGGTATGTTTGTTTATTAGCACTGGACAAAAAATAAATATAATAAAATAAAATTAGGGCGACGCAGTAGCGCAGTAGGTAGTGCTGTCAGCTCACAGCAAGAAGGTTGCTGGGTCGCTGGTTCGAACCTCGGCTCAGTTGCATGTTCTCCCTGCGTTTACGTGGGTTTCCAACGGATGCTCCGGTTTCCCCCACAGTTCAAAGACATGCGGTACAGGTGAATTGGGTAGGCTAAATTGTCCGTAGTGTATGAGTGTGTGTGTGAATGTGTGTGTGGATGTTTCCCGGAGATGGGGTGCGGCTGGAAGGGCACCTGCTGCGTAAAAATGTGCTTGATATGTTGGCGGTTCATTCCACTGTGGCGACCACGGATTAATAATGGGACTAAGCCGACAAGAAAATGAATGAATGAATAAAATTATAAATATTCAAATGTGATTGATTTGATATTGATTCTCAAAAAATGTGAATAGAACATGTCCAATTAAAAAAAAAAAGATTATAAAAGATTTTCTCTTTTTCTCCTGTTCATTAATTGGTAATTTGTACACTAATATTATTTGTTAATTGTATTATAAATATTAATAACATATTAAATAAACATTTACTGAATCAAATCGAAGTGAGTCTGCAAATTAGAGTTGAGTGAAGAGACCTGAATTGTCACCATCCCATGCCTATTTTTAAAATGAAAGTTCTCTTTGACTTTAGAATGGATTTTGTGGTTTTTTTTCCTGTAGCCATTTGTGCCATTTGTGGCTGCTGTTCTCGCGTAAATGCACCAGAGGCTGCTGTCGACTGAATGACTGATTGACTGACCCACCCTCTTCCTTCCCTAAACCCAACCAATAGTGTTTTCAAACGCACCGATTGACCCGCCCACCCACTTCCCTAAACCCCCAAACCCACAAATGTAGACACTGTAAACGTGCAGGCATGTCGAGTCATTAGAACCTTTAAAGTAAATAAATATAATAAAATAAAATCATACATTTTTTAAATATTGTTGATTTAATATTGATTCTCAAAAGCTGCAAATAGATCACGTCCAATAAAAATAAAAAGACTATAAAAGATTCTCTTTTTCTTCAATAATTCATTATTTGTAAACTAATATTATTTGTTAATTTTATTATAAATATTATCAGCATATTAAATTAATATTAACTGAATCGAATCAAGAATCAAATCAAAGTGAGTCTGTGATGCGAATAAGCATTGAATGTAGATATTTGAATTGTCACCATCCCATCCCTATTTTTAAAATACCAGTTCTGTTTGACTTTAGAATGGATATTGTGTGTTTTTTTCCTGTAGTCATTCAGCAGGCCATAATAATATGCATTATGATGACATGATCATTTGAAGCTGTAAATAAGTACTGTAGTGACCATGAGCTCATATTATTTTGACACCTTTCCGACGTGAAATTCTTGGCACAAGCCATCAGACTTGCTAGCTGTGCCTGCTGGGGTCACCGGTGTCAGGAATGAATGCGATGTAATGGCACTTTCACTTTTCTTGCTCTGCTCTGGTCTCTTGTATCTGTGGGCTGCTTTCAACTGACATCCTATCTGACCCCCACCAGCCTGCTGTCATGTGGCTCACATTCCTGTCCAGCTCCCACACATTAATCAGACACCACCTCCACCACACACACAAATAAGCGTTTTCTCCAGATCAGGGTTTGCAGGACTGCAGATGATGGCCAAACCCAAGTCTCACGGCTTTTAAAACTGCTGCATGGAGTTTGCAGTGATTTTATTGATCAATTTGATATGTGGATGAATTTAGGGAAGCAAGCTGAAGCTACCAATAAAACCATATTTAGTACATTGCAGTGTTGTTAGAGCAAAAATGTGATTTAAGAACACTCTAATTGACAAGAAGCAATTGCTTTTCAAAAGCACAACTATATATTTCATATATAAAATATATATTCTGAAAACGTACCCCTATATACATTTCTGGAGAGCGCCAAATACATGGGCGGTACGTTTTTTTGCAGTTTTTGTGTATCCACCAGAGGCAGCTGTGTATGCTTTTTAGATCTCAAATTTCTCTTGCGAGTGCCATTTGTATCTGCTGTTCTCACGTAAAAACACCAGAGGCTGACAAGTGTGAGTGACTGACCGATGGACTGACCCACCCTCCTTCTTCCCTCAACCCAACCGATGGTGTTTTCAAAAGCACTGATTTACCCGCCCACCCCCTTCCCTAAACCCAACCAACAGTTTTAAAAAGCAATCCAGAAAAAGAAAAGCTCTCGGCTGATTTTTACGACATTTTCAGATTTTACCCCATTCTCACCCTGTTATTTGCTTGTTTATTTTATTTTTTGGCTTCTGTTTTTGCCTTATCCGCTTTCTGGAACCATTCTTTGCCAGACTCGAACCCTGTCATTGTAGTAAACTCAGCTCTTTGCATCTCAAGTCTGCTGACGTACACGGCAAGCCACTGGACAAACTGGCAACAGCCGTCATACTGCCCCATAGCATTCGTTTTAAAGATTAAACAATACTGGCTACATAATTCGCGATCCCCAGAAATTTATATAGGGAGACGTTTTCAGAATGAGCCTTTGTTGACATTACCATCAAAGATTTTGGATCACAGGAATGAAAGATGTTGTCAATATTTTTCAGTAATAGCAAACGCTAACATTTTATAATGATATTACACAGGTGGCACAGTGGGTAGTGCTGTCGCCTCACAGCAAGAAGGTTGATGGTTCGAGCCTCGGCTGGGTCAGTTTCTGTGTGGAGTTTGCATGTTCTCCCCGCGTTCGCGTGGGTTCCCTCCGGGTGCTCCGATTTCCCTCACAGTCCAAAGGCATGCGGTACAGGTGAATTGGGTAAGCTAAAATTGTCTGTAGTGTATATGTGTGAATGAGTGTAAGGGTGTTTCCCAGTGATAGGTTGCAGCTGGAAGGGCATCCGCTGCGTAAAACATGTGCTGGATAATATGGTGGTTCATTCCACTGTGGCTAACCCAGATGGGACTAAGCCGAAAAGAAAATGAATGAATAAATGACATTACACCAGAGTCTATTATAATGACTAAATAAATTGTAATCGTTATAAGAGGTATGCTACATCATTGATTATATACCATGGATTCCTTACATTCATTCTTTCGTGGCGGGGCGCCACACCAAAATTCATCCTGCCATGGCCACATTACAGCATCACATTCAAAATATTCAGTTGTGTTTTTTTTTTATAGCGGGTTATAATCGCACCAAAACGTATGAAAAGGTAAGTGAATTATAACAGCGCAAACTTTTCTGTAACCGTAGTAGTGCTGTGCGCTATTTTTTAACCCTTAAAGGTTACGTGCTGACTGACTGACAGGTGCGTGATCCGTGAGGCTAGCAAACACGACGTAGCTTTCAGTTAAGAGGAACACAGTTATTATTATACTTTATAGATAAAGGTCCAGGGCATATTGCATATTATGACTTTATCTTGCTGGAGTTTATGGCCGTTTCACTTTACTTCAGGACACATTAATGCCGCTCTGTAGGTCTATTGGAGACATTCATAAATATTCCTAGCAAATCTAATAGATTTTGGAGACATACTTATTACAAAAACGCACTAAATCGCACTTCAGCAGCGTTTATTTGAGAGCTGGAAAAATGCACAGCTGGAAAAAATCCTAGAGGAAACACTGTGTACTGTTTTTCAGGAGTATGCTGTTTTGCATGCAGCCCTTGTTTAGGCCTTTTTTGGATCTGTTTGAGTTTCTATGAATTTTTAGTTTGTAAATTGCTTGTCTTGCAAATGTTAGTTTCTCTTTATTTTGGACCCATTTCTTGTTTACTAATATGTAGGGATGTAACGGTATCAGAATTTCACAGTTCGGTAATACCTCGGTATGAATGTCACGGTACGGTATTTATTGAATCATTTACAGGAAAAAACAAAACTTATGAAAATACTCCAAAAAAGTGCCAAAAGTGTCAATGACATACAAATTAGCAATCTATCTGTAAGCTTTAAAACAGGAACTTCAATTTTAATAACAAAAAAATATTAAACCATGTAAAAAAATAAAGTTTCAATTTAGTATTGTTGAAAACTCATCACATTCAACATTTAATCACTCACTCACTTAGATAGAGATGGGTTTAAAGGAAAATTATCATATAAATATAATCTGGTAAAAGCTGGTATATCTGGGCATTTACAATGTCCCCTGCAACAGAAAAAAAAACCCTCTCATTTGGGACTGAGGTTTCTGGGACAAGAGAGATATGACTTGGCCCAGGTTGACAGCAGTGGGTAACGTTGTGCATTGTCTTTCCCCCACTTGAGAGGACAAACCATGAGGAAGATAGAGGTCTCATGTCTGCATCAATCTGAACAGTGTGCTGACAACACCGCTATTCAGTACGCGCACGACAACACCGGTATTCAGTATGCGCGCGACAACACCGCTATTCAGTACGCGCGCGGCGACAACACCGCTATTCAGTACGCGCGCGGCGACAACACCCGCTTTAGAGTTTTCCAGCTCTTTTTCATCCCCGCTTCTAGCAGCACACTCCATTTCCGCATTACTGGATCTGTAGCGACAACAGACCGCAAGGGATGATGGTCAAGCATGGGCTGATGGGAATTGTAGTTTTCGCTACCTCCCGTTCGCTTCATTCGCCTGAGCAAATTTTCTCAGAAGACCTATAGTTTTACCGAGTCATGCGACTACGGTAATATCGGAAAAAATTAATATTGCGGTATGACGGTATTTACAATACCGTTACATCCCTACTAATATGCTTTATTCAGTCCACATGAACAAGGTTATTTTTAAAAACACAATTTTTCCTACTTGGTTTTGCTGTTTGTTCTCATGAAAATATTGGGTGACTGAAAACAAAACTGTCTGAAAACTCCGGCCAGGGTGAAGATTTTTTGAAAATCAGTGTGGTCATTTCGACAATACAACTGGAATTTTCGCCCCATGATGTCAGCATGATGTCACGCTGCTTTCTCCTTTATGATTGGCCAAGACTGCTGGGTTCACTCCAAACACGGAAGATGCGACTGAGGCAAATTCCGCATAATCGTGGCAAACGTACTGCATATTCCGCAGCGTTGGCACCGTGGGACGATAATCCACCTCTGTTCTCACCTTTGCTGTTCTCACCTTTTGTTCTCATCTTCACTTGGATGCTCTTGACTCACAAAATACTTAATTCCCCGTTTGGTGTGAACCCAGCAACACATGTATTACATGCCAACATGCATTACAGTGTGTTTATTATTCCGATTTTTTTTTACAAAAGTGGGAAAAACTCCATTCATAAAAATACCTGTGTACGTATGGCCTGTGTATGTATGGTGATTACATTCAATTTAGTTTTTTTGTACTGTGATTTTTAAATTACATTCACCTATGTTTGGCATTTTAAGAATCTATGATTGTGTTCACCTGTGTTTGGTTTAGTTACTATGATTCATTGACTAGGTTCACCTGTGTTTGGTTTTGGGACAGTTGCGACCTAAAGTCTGATTTATGCTTCTGCATTGAGTGTTTGCCGTGATCCCTTGCATGTAGTCATGCATTTATTCTTCTGCTTGCTGTTTATGTTGCTCTGCAATAACACTTCCAAAATGCTAGCTGACAGTAGGTTTTAATGTTCCTCTGTGTCGAGTTTCTTTTGATTATTTGGTTTGATGCACCACATTAAAAACTGATCGTTCAGTGAGATTGGCACTTTAGTGGATACAGTGAACATGGTGGTGCTAGGTGAGCACAAATTCCTCACGATGAAGCAAACGAAGACACGATGAACATGGAGCAGCTTGTTTTATTGGTGTCTTGACACAAAAAACAATTATAAACAACTACAAATATGTCGAAATGAAGGAGTTGCTATGTAGGAATTGCTAATGAAATAGGATTCAGTCAAAGGATTCGATTGTGAGTTAATTTTCTTTCATGGCTGGCAAGTTCATTAAGCAGCATGCAACATCAGGGAGTGAGTTTGCATTCTTGTGTTTGATCATGAGTAAACGTCTCACACAGCGATGAAGTTAAGCACTAACAAAAGTCGATCTGTTGTGTCGAAGCCTTTAGTTAACCAATGATTACGTTCACCTGTACCTGGTGTAGTTACTTGTGATCTTCTTTTTATATGCCCTCAATTATTTCAACCTGTTGTCCAGTATTGACTTTGCACATGTTTGTGAAGTTCTTAATTTCACATCCTCCAATGTATTGTATTTTGGATTGTCTTCTGTGTTAATATTGCTGCAAGTAATTCCTCATTGTTTTGTCTGCTGTACTATGCAGAAGCTGTGTGTCATCAAGCAATGACATGGCCATTTGAGTTAGCTCTTATGTGCAATACACATCAGACAGTCAGTGAACGGTCAATAGGAATGTCGGATATGAGTTAATGAACTGATAACATTAGCTACAAGTTGAAACAGCCCCTTTCATCACCAGACAGTGGATATTTCAGTATAAGGCTCACATGGTATGAATCATCTTTGGACTAACTGTCTCATTCTCCTCTTTCTTTACAGGAAGAACCTTTCCGAAGAAAGGACAGACATGCGTTGTGCATTACATAGGTAAACAATCCACTGCTGTGAATTCTTGTTAGTCTGACATTTCATTTGGGCGGCTAGTGCAGACTACCAGCTTAAATGGACAGGAAACAGGATGTCGATAACAACATTCTGTCTCCTCTTGTTTAATGTTTTCTTTCCTCTAAATATTCCAGTGCTAACACAGGTAGAAGTTGATAAATGCTGCTGTTCTTTCATAGTGTTCAATTGCTTGGTCTTCAAGTACATAATAGGTCCTTATAATTGTTATTGCTTGAACTTTGGACCTTTACTGTTGAACGTGACATACAGGATGTTGCCAAGTGAACCAGAAAATGAATGCCTTTTCCACTTATTATTTTTATATTGTTTTGTATATAAACCAGTGGAGTCTCAAAGTCTAAGCTACTACTGAAAATCCATTTCTTTAATTTCAGTAATTCCTGAATAAATTAATAATAATAAAAATAATAATAATTAAAAATAATCTGACAGGAATGTCTTTATAGTACTTGATTTGTGTCTTAAGCTTGATTAATTTGTTGTCCTGCATGTTGTGAAATGCACCAAAGAGCTTAAGTCCTAGATTGGTTGCCTTAAGTACATTTTTGTTGTGATCTGGTGTGTTCATGTTGCAGCAGTGTGTGTTGTGGTATGCATTGATATATGAGTTGATCCAGGATGAAAAATGAAAGAAAAGAAGAAAATAAATATATATAGTCCAGTTGCAATGATAAAGTTTAATTTTGGAAGGGTGAAACACGAGGAGAAAATTGAAAAAAAAAAAAAAATGGCACAGTGAAAATAATAATAATTTTAAAAAAAAGGGTGATGCGATGGCACAGTGAGTAGCACATTCGCCTCACAGGAAGAAGGTCGCTGGTTCAAGCCTCGGCTTATTTCTGAAATAAAAATTTGCAATAAAAAGGTGTGAAGCACCAGGGGCCTCATGTACTTTGTGTACGCCAGGTTTCACGCTCAGAATCGCTCACGTTTGGATTTACTAATGATAAACTGAATGTGGAAATGTGCGCAGCTCCACGCCAGCTTTATGGTTGGCGTACGCATATTTTTTGTGCGTGTCTGTTTTATTTCCATTGGCGACTCCTATAGGCAGTTGTGTTAAATTCCTCTCTACAAAGTGTCTGAGCCTTGCAATGGCAGCTGTATGAGACGGATTCATCTAGCAGGTATATAAGGTTTCCGTACCATACAGTTGACCAGCTAACCATTAAAGCACAATTTGCAGCTGTCGCCTGTTTTCCCAATGTAATCTGAGCTATCTACTGCTCGCACATTGCTATAAAGACACTATCTGAAGATGAATTTGTATGCGTGAATCAGAAATATTTCCATTATATAAATGTGCAAATAAAATATGATGCACAAACTTATTAATGATTCCTACTTGTCTTTCTCGTGATAAATAGTTGGCAAAATCTGATATGTAGCGGGGGAAAAAAGAAGAAAGAGTTCATCAGACGCTGGATTCGAACCGAGTTCATGCTCGAACGTGTCAAAACATGTTGAAATGCGTCTTACGAGCTGCGCCACTGAGACTGTTAAAGGCACTGCAACATTTTACACCTATAAATCACACTATTTCTTTTTTAATTCTCTCAGTGCGATGTTCAGACCCAACTGTGTTAACCGCATCAGCTAAACTCTCCCACTTTTTGTTGTTTTTAATTCCGGAGAACAAACTTGCAAATAACACCGCTTTTCTCCGGTCTACCTCTGAAAGCAGCACCCCTAATTCTCATTCTGTTCAAAGTTTCTCTTTTGGCTTACTTTTGCCATTGCTTTTTTGTTGGGTTTTGCCAAAGTAGAGTCATTAGCATATTCATAAGGGGGAGGAGGCAGGGAGGGGTTTTGTACTTGTGCATGTTGCGCTCAGTTTCACGTTCATTCGGATGTACAAAAGAATATGTGTGAGATTCGCCCTACGCAGTGTTTCATACATCTGAATTTTTTTCTGTGCGTACGCAACGTTTTTAGTATGATTTCCACGCAAGTCTTCGTACATGAGGCCCCAGAAGCGGTTGTTGATATCCAGGAATTTTCAAATGCACTTTTTTTACCAAAGAGGCTTGAAAAATTCTGAAGAATTCATTATTATTGTTGTATTATTACTATTATTATTATTATTATTTTGTTTTAATTATTATTTTTTATTGAAATGGCAAAATAGTGACTGAGGACAGTTAAATGTGTTTGCCAGTTTGTTTTTGTCTAATAAATGACAGTAGGCTACAGTTTTTTTTACTTTAAAACTTTAACAGATTGCTATTTTTTCCTAATGATGTATGTTGTAATAAATTTGTATTTTAAAAATTAGTCTTGTTTTAATTTTTTATTGCAATTTCTTAGGAAATATTTGTTGTACATCAAAAAGTGTGGTTATGATGACATCTGACTAGCTAATCCAGCAAAAAAGTCACTCAAATGCAATATTTAAATCTCATAGTTAAATAGAAACTGAGGCGTATAACTGCAAAAAGGTCCACTATTTGAGAAAAAAGAACACCAGGCTGGCTACGGACCTGTACTATGTGACACATTTTAAGTTTATTTGGTGCTATAACTAATAGTAAAGAGGAACAAATGGTGGATTTCAGCATGTAAATGCAGGGATCTGTCAAATAATAGAAACATCTATAATTGGTTAAGTTACATATAACAAATATATAGTCTAAGGCAGTAAAAGATTTGGATAAATGCTCTTCTCAATGGATCTGCACACACTAAATAGCTTACTTAAGGTAATTGTAATACTACGTGACTCATTTTGAGTTTATTTGGTGCTATAACTAGTAGTAAACAGGATGAAATGGTGGGCTTCAGCACATATACATGTATGCAGGGATCTGTCATGCCACATCAATATGTGTCAATACATGAGAAAAAATGAGTTTCTTATTGAAAGTAACTAAACAATAATGCATTTTATTCATGCATTAACAGCAAATCCACTGACTGAAAGCATACTGATCTGCTATAATATATATGAAACTGGATGTATAGCCTATATTTTCAGTATTGATAAAAAGTCATAATAACAAGATGCATCTGCTGTGTCTTGACAGAGACATCTGTGTTAGGACTGGTGTAAATAGCTTGAGGCAGGACTATGCTAGAGTCAGACAGCACTGACTACGAGATGAGCTTCTGGCAGTCATTAGCACTCAGAGCAGCGAACAGGGTCAGACTCACTGCAGACGTCAATACAGCCCTTCTGCAGTACTTAATATAGCACTGCAGGGCCTTCAGTAAGAGCCCTCGAGCCCAAGAGTGAACCAGATACAGCACAGCCACCAGAGACAGTCAAGTCATCAGTATTCGGTGACATGCTTTTTGGCTGAAACGTACGAAAATCAATCGAGTAAATGTTTTGTGTGTGGAGCTGGAGAGTCGTTCGTCTACAGTTACAGCCAAGGCTTAAACCAGCACTATGTGTTTCGACCTTAAAATAAGGTTTCTAAAACTTACTGTATATTAGTGGATCTAGATGAATTCTGCTACTGTGGCTTCCAGATTTCTTAAACCTGAAATAATGTTTGCAACTTTGGGTGAGCGACCTGTTACACACAGGCTACCCATCACTGCCAGCAGAACCATTGACATATAGTTGAAGTCAAAAATTAATTTTCTTTTTCAAATATTTCCTAAATGATGTTTTACAAAGCAGGAAATCTTTACTGTATTTCCTATATTTTTTTTTCTCTGGAGAAAGTCTTATTTGTTTTATTTTGGCTAGAATAAAAGCAGTTTTTATAAAACATTTTAAGGTTAATATTATTAGCCCTCTTAAGCTATATTTTTTATTGATTTTTTTATTTATTTTTTTTTACAGAAAAACAACTGTTATACAGTGATTTTACTAATTACCCTAACTTCCCTAATTGTCTTGAAAAATATCTAGTAAAATATTATTTACTGTCGGCGCCAATGGTGTTGCGGTTAGTGTGTCGACACTTGCACTCTGGTGCTCATGCATGGCGACCTGAGTTCAATTTCCGCCTTGAGGTCCTATGCTGATCCTTCCCCCCTCTCTTCTTCCCACACTTTCCTGTCAATACTTACTACTATCCTGTCCAATTAAAAAAATATATATATAAATAAAAAATATATATATATATATATTATAGGGGGGCATAGATGAGTTTTTTTTATCTAGATTAATCTTGGAGTTAAGGAATTATATGGGGGGGTGATTTGGGGCAAAACGGGAGATGGGTGTGAAATATGGGAGACTCCCGGGAAAAACGGGAGTGTTAGCAGGTATGACACGCGGCTCTCAGTAATGGACAGCATACACACACACACCCACACACATATACGCTCACACACACATCCCGAAATGCAGACGCTTCTTTATTTCCATTTGGCGTGCAATATTAAATTCCAAAACACTCTCACCAGTCCTTACTCCTTAAGGCTGATTTATACTTCTGCGTCGAGTGCACGCGAATGCTACGGCGCTCGCGTATGCTACGGCGCAGCCTACGTGTTGAAACATATCCCTACGCCGTGGCCGTCAGTGTTGCTAATGCTCACCTCTCAAAAAATGTAACGTTGCACCGTCGTTGTGTAGTGCAAGCTCTGTGATTGGTCACCTTGGTAGCGCTGACGAGTCTGGGCGGCATCGAGAGCTGCGCGAGCAGGGCGAGCCCGATGGAGCGATTGTTTACAAGTGTGGAGTCCCATGAAGGAGCTTCGGATGGAAAGTTTTGTTTTGTGTTTACCTCATAGTTAAAGTTGTTTCACGTCCGCTGGTTCCTGCCTAAAAATGAGCGAGTTTGAGCCACTTGTACATTCAGGAAGCGTTCAGAAAAAACAAAACACCAGCGAAGAAACTCGACACAGAGGAACATTAACATCTCCCTGCCAACTAGCGTTTTGGAAGTGTTAATGCAGACCAACAGAGACAGCGCGCAGAAGTATAAATGCACAGCCACGCGCGTTGCATGCGCCATGGGTTACGCCGGTCACTTGACGCAGAAGTATAAACCAGGCTTTATTTGCGCCTAATACCCTAGTTTGTCACGAAGACATGAATGAAATGTTCATGAGTTAAATTGAAACTGCAGTAGAAGTCGGGCATCCTGCTGATTTGATTCAGAAGGGCGCTTTTTTGTCAGACAGCTCACCGGTGAGGTATACATCCGGTCAGGTAACATCTCACTTATGTTGCTTCTCTCCGTCTGCCTGTCTGTTGCCATACAAAAAGAGGGGGAGCTCTTGGCTCTGCCCCCTTATTAAGTTGGGCAGGAAGGCGAAACTAATCTTCATGTAAAGCAACACACCCCTAAAACAACGACCTGTGTACACGCTAGAGCTGTAATCGGGCAATAAAAGTTAGCAACAAGTCAAATATATTGTTTGAACTTCGATATTGAAATGTGTGTATCTGCAATAGTCAAGTCATTTGTCGGGTGGGAAACTGAAGCTCATTTGCTTTTAAAGAGAAGCATATGAAACCAGCCATTTACAGCATGGTACAATAATGAATGAAAATTTCACAGACACATGCTGGGGGACCTGAGGCTTATGTTACATCTTGTAAAAACTGCACAATAGGACCCCCCTATAATGTAGCATAATGTTGAGGTTGTATATTATCAGAGGTCATGGTGGCATGCCAAGCGAAACAGGATCCCCTGGGGATTATTATTAGAGCACAGGAAGCCATCAGACCTCCTGTGACTGGCGGCACTATTAATAACAATGGCAACACTATGTATAAATATGCTCCAAAGAGACACTCAAGTGATTGGCAGCGACTCCAGAATTAGGCCACTGTAATGGCAGTGAAGAGAAAACCACTATTAGGTGTCCAGTTTCAAAGGCAATGTAGTAGTGATGTCATACTCATTAGTGGGCGTGTTGGCTTCTCTTGATTCTAGAACATACAGTTGAAGTCAGAATTGTTTAGCTCTTCTATATAGGGTATAAGCCGAGCTAAAGTTGTTCCCATACTGATAAACGTCCGGTGATCTGTTATTGTGAGTTTTTTCCCATTTTATACGATTCTTTTTACAGCATCGATGTTGTAATGTAACTGAAATACAATCAGTTAAACAGACTTTGGCATTCATTTAGTTGCTCAAGTGTAAAATGAGACAAAAAGCAGTTTACTCGCATGTGCCTGTCAGAATCGGCAGGCTAGCGCAGAAGCTCTATTGAATATACTGTGGTAAAATAAATGCTCATATTATAAAAACATGGCGGGGAAAAATATAATTTAATGCAGTGCTTGTTGTACAATCTGAGACCCACTTTAAATAGGATATTAGCCAGTGAAGATTGCTGATTTTAAAAGAAAACAGACCTTAAACGCGCAGATTTTGCAATGGCATACATTCACCAGAAGCCCTTAACCCAGGTTACTGGCAAATTAAAAGTCCTATTAGCATGCTTCGGCAAATACCCCATTACTAGCTTTTCTGTATTTTTCAAAAAAAAAAACAAATAACACTTTCCCAAGAAGAAAAAAAGTATAGAATACACTGTGATAAATTCCTTGCTCGGTTAAACATAATTTGGAAAATATTTGAAAAAAATCTAAAAAGTTCACTAGAGGCCTAATCATTTCGACTGTACTTCCTTATGTGTAAGTCACAGTTCAGTGCTCAATGGTATATACAGTTGAAGTCAGAATTATTAGCCTCCCTGTTTATTTTTTCCCCAATTTCTGTTTAACAGAGATACAATTTTATTAACACATTTCTAAACATAATAGTTTTAATAACTCTTTTCTAATAACTGATTTATTTTATCTTTGTCATGATGACAGTAAATAATATTTTACTAGATATTTTTCAAGACATTTCTATACAGCTTAAAGTGACCTTTAAAGGCTTAACTAGGTTAATTAGGTTAACTAGGCAGGTTAGTGTAATTAGGCAAGCTATTGTAAAACAATGGTTTGTTCTGTAGACTATCGAAATAATAAAGCTTAAAAGGGCTAACAATTTTTAAAATGGTTTATAAAAAATTTAAAACTGCTTATATTCTAGCCGAAATAAATCAAATAGGACTTTCTTCAGAAGATAAAATATTATCAGACATACTGTGAAAATTTCCTTGCTCTGTAAAACATAATTTGGGAAATATTTAAAAAAGAAAACACAAATTAAATGGGGGGATAATTATTCTGACTTCAACTGCATGGCTACATAAAGTTAATTACTGTAATTTATTCTTTGCACTTCACAATTTCATACAAATCCTGCTCTTTTTTTTGGTAAATACTGTTTCCTTTTATCACAACAAACCACTGGCTATTTTACAGCTATTTACTGTATAATTAAGTTATTTTACTTATAAGTTATATTACTGTATACAGCAAGGGTTAATAGTGCAGGAACAAGTGTGCCGCAAGCCTACGTTTGAGTGAAGGTTTCGGCCGTTAGATCGCCCCCTGGGGGCTGGCTGCAGTACAAGTCATAAAGCCCGCCTCCTCCGTGTTAATGAAGGAGACTTGAGCCCAAATAAAAAAAAATATTACACTTGCAATAAAATGTCCCGAAAGATAGTTCTGGTCGATTAAGGCACTGGTTATTGTGCTGAAATAGGTGCAGATCTTCATTTTTGTGAACAGTTTGTTTTTAGCAGTAATTTAATGCTGGGCGTGTCATCGTGATTGACAGCTGTGATTGACAGTTTCTCAAAGCGCGGCGTCTGAGCTTCGGCAGGAGACTGAAGTAGACTGAAATGTTATTATTCGATTTCTGTGTTATTTTACCATGACAAAATGAGTTCAGCAGTAAACTATAGTTTCTGACATACATGATCCTGGTGGAACACTGTTTATTCGCTAAGTTCAGGGCTTTTTTCGGGCTTTATTAGTTTGCTGATACACGCCTAGCCACCCAGATAGCAAAACACAGTTCCGGCTAGATTCTCGCCTGCCGGAGACTTATCTCTTAGAGCTCAGACTGACTAATGTTACCTCTGCTGGACCTACTCCGGATGCCTGGACTCACTACCCAATTCCAGCCCGAGTCAATCGAGCCAGATGCGGCGGCCGAGCGAGCAGGCGCTGCCGCATGCGAGCCGGAATCAGCCCGCGACGCCGCGAGTAAGTTATGCGCTGCGGCCTGGAGCTGGCGCGATTGAATATATAAAACCCTCATATTTGTTAACGTTATTACATCCATTTGTGTTGATATGACAGCAAACGCATGCTGAGAAGTTCGGGGGGCGTGGTTGATTTTACATAAAGCGTTTGGTTGGAAGCTCGACTCTGCTCATTTTCGCGGCTCCTCCTCTGGCTCCATCAGACAATCCTTCTGCGCATGTCTGGCTCCAATTTCAGCAGTCTTTTGCGACAGTTTGTGCCCGTCAAGCAGGCGTTTTGCCCTCAAGGCGTTCAATGGGAAAAAGGGCTGTCGCGTCGTCCATATTTTTTACAGTAATTGTGCAGGAACAAAAACAGCACATGGTATACTATGGTATTGTTGTGAAAACAAACTTTAACCCTTTATTACCCATAGCCGCATGTCTGGCTATCTCTCAGTGATGGTAATCTTTGCGTCATGATCAATCCTATGATCCCTCACAGACGCGTTCACATTTTACTAGATTCAGAAGTTAATATTTGGTGATGTCCTATATCAATGTTGATGCGTTAAGACAAAAGATCCGAACAAAGGATGAATCATTCATCTGACTCTGAACACAAAAGAATGAATCATTTTAAAGATGGTGCACAGTGCACTTTTAGATTTAACCCTTTGCTGGATGTTTTTATTCACTTAGTGCTGTGCTATGGATGGTAATTCTCAAAAACCCATAATATAGGCTCTTTAAAATTAGCTGAACGAACACAATTCTTTTTTTTTCTGTGGACAACTTAATTGTTTTATGTTCAATCCACTTAAATTTATCAAAAAGGTTCACTAATTTTTTTCCATTTGTGTTGGGACAACATGAAGGAATTGTGTGGAGCCCAGTATTTTACAGTGTGTTCTAGTGTTAACAGTGTAGTAATATTAGTTGAAAAACAGGACTTAAAACCTAATCAGAAATAGTATCCCATCCAAACACATCTGGCATTCCTTTTCAACTTAACTATGATTCAAGATGCTCAGGCCATATTCTGCCATTTAGAATGGACACTCTGGAAATTGGGACGCAGCCAGAGTTTCAGGTTCTGGGAATGAGTTGAGCTGGTCACTACATAGCAGGCTGTAATATGAGACTAAGATTGAACAGAATGAAGATGTGTACACTTCAGAGTGCAGTAAGAAATTAATACTAAAATCTTTTTAATATTTTTTGGCATAAATCTGAAAAAAAAACACACAAAAATAATGTATTTTCAATCTAAAAAGTAATTGTTGACTGAATTTGTTTCTCGTTTCTCTTTTATCACACTCTTGGACATGCGAACGATTAGTAACAACATTGGCTTTGATGCATTGTTATATATATTTTTTCCCCCTTATTTACTGTTGGTGGCTGTTTCTGCCCTATTGACTACCATTATAACCACATTTGATGGTGCATAAATACAGTCTTTGTTTTTGTTTACTCCATGTAGTTCTGAGAGCTGAGATGCATATTTTGATTTTCTCATATGCATCAAGATAAGTGTATAAAGGTCACTCTCACACACTCAGACACACAAACACACACTTTAATTTGCTGTTATACTCCATATAAAAGCCAGAAGCTAAGTTTTTTTGCACAGGTTATCTAAAGCAGGGGTTTTCAAACTGGGGGCCGCCAGATGGCGCTAGGGGGGCCGCAAAAATTTTTAGATAAGGGGTAATCAATGGGCCCACATGGATGAATTTTGTGTCCCGCATCATTCTGAAGGTTAATATATTTTTTATAATAATTTGAGCTCAAAAGTACTGCAAAAATTAAGCTTTATGCTTATGGCATTTAAATGCAGTTGACACTTTCGTGAAACAGGAAAAGAAGCGCAGCGGCCCGCCTCTGTGCACGGGGACTTTTATTGAATAAGCGCTTCTGGCCGGGCACTTCCTGTGATTTTTGGCTCTTGTCTGCTGCACCTGACGGCGTTTACCTTTCACTTATGCTTACCTCTTTTACGCTAAACAACTAAATGAATGCTCAGGTCTATTTACTGACAATATTTCAGTTAAAATACATGATCAATAAGAACATTATCGGAGACTGAAAGCACTTCCCTGTATAAAGCTTGCGTTCCTAAGTAATCGATCAGCTGGGTGCTGCGGAGCGCGCGCCTCTTTGCGCAGGTTTTACTCATGGGGAACAAATAGCATTTTAAAGACACGGCACAACATTGCACCTCGTCCAAAGTGCGACAGGCTTTACACTTTGCATTGTACAAATATCAGACGGTCCTTTTTGCAGCATGGCAAACAAACATATTAAAATTGTAAAGCAAAAAGTGCTGCAATAACAATGAATGGAGCTGTCATCACATCAGCGAGTTTCACTCCTGTTACACTAATGACAGCTGGATGAGCTCTGCAGTGGACTCTTACTCTTACTCACATTGGTTTATAACTGGATGATAAAAAAAAAACTAAATTGTATACACCCTGAGTAAAACCACTATAGCCTATAAAAATTATAATGTATCTATTTGTGTTATGTTATAGAGCTAATTAATTATTAAAAATTAAAATGTATTAGTGCTCTGTATTTAATGGAGCTCAACATATCTGATCAAATTTTAATACTCTGAATATAAATGCATTTTTTTCAAGATGTTCCACTTTTTCCCCATATTTATTTGTGTAACTAATTAAAATGTAATGTTCAGTATTATTATTAATAGAACAAACTGGTATGAACATTTTAAAGTCAGCAAAGCTTCTAAAATTATGCAAAGTGAAACTTGTGGCTCTTTGAACTTGAATACCCAATTCTAGATTGCATTTAGGAAATTATTTTTTATCAGTGTAAGTCAGGATTGTTGACCTGAGTAAATTATGATGTGCACAAAAAAAGGAATAAAAATAAACAAAACACTCTGAACCACTACAGCCTCTATTGTAGTATTGCTAGTTACAACAGTACAATTAACTGTTAACAGGCTGATGAATGACAAAACTCTTTAAAACTTTAAAGCTTTAAATCTTTAGATACATTTAGAGTCTCAGCTGTAAGGGTAAATACAGAAGAGTCTAGCTGTGCATAGGCAGAAAAAAAGCATAAAAATGGCATAAAAAACTGTGTAAACGTGATGACTCGAACACAAAATATGGCTTGATGGAATCCAGTGAGAGAAGACCACAATGAACACTGCGCATGAAAATTTGATCAATAGATTGAAGCACTGAAACCATGTCAACTCAACTAACATCTTACAAAAATTAATCCAGATAGTGGATAATATAAATGTATTGAATAATATATAATAATATAAATGTATTGAATAATACAATTTAAAAAAAATTAAGTACAGTTGTTAATTTGAGGGGGTGGTGTGATTTTTATTTTTTGGGGGTCCCCGAAAGAATTCGCCCTACACAAAGGGGCCCTCAGCTGAAAAAGTTTGAAAACCCCTGATCTAAAGGGTTAATGGTGCCAACTGATGATCAACAGTAACAGTTACCAATTTTACCTCTTCTCAACAGGGAAAACCAGCAACAATCAAAAATGCATGATCATACGGTGTCAGGGTTTTGCAGTCAAATCTATGTGGTTATAATGGAAGTCAAAGGGGCAAAAACAGCCACCAACAGTATATTAGGGAAATAAATATGAAAATCACTCAAAAACAATTCAGCAAAGGAAATGTTGTCCAAGACTTTGATAAAAGGTAGATAAAAATCCAGTCCACAACTACTTTTTATATTGAAAATACATCATTTTGTGTTTTTTTTCTACCACCAAACCAGTGACATCATTTATAAATTTGGCAATTACAGAGTTAAAATCCTGCAGTTTTATAAGCAATTTAGTAGTTTTGATCAGGACTGAGGCTGATTAACAGATTTATGCAAAAAATAAAAAAATATTAATCTGATACATTTTTACAGCAGTTTAATTCAGTGGATGTTTTCATCCTGAACATAAAAAGGGAAGTAAAGCTGTCCAGAGTGTATTGATGTTAATGAGTTTTAAAAATACAAAGCATTTTGCTGAAATATGTGTCAAAAATAAAGTTTATCATCAAAAATCATTCTGTCACCAAACACAGAATAGGTGTGGCCAAATTAAGACTCAATATCACCACAGAGTAGATGAAAACATCATCAACAGTACATAATGGTTAAATGACTGACAAATTACAGTAAACACATTGATCACACACTGTAAAAAATGGCTCCACACATTCATTTTGTGTTGAGACAACATAATTAAATCAAGTTAAATTATTATTATTATTTGTTTTATATATACATTTAAGTGGATTTAATATAAAATAACTAAGTTGCCCCAACAAAATCTCAAAAGTTGTGTTGTTTCAACTCATTTTAAATAAGTAGTTTGAACAAGCAGCAAAAAATATTTTTTGTGTATATTAAATGTGCTGAGCACTAAATCTGTTAATTAAAATGATCACTGTACTTTCAAATAGTTATATTTGCTGTTTGTTTAAACGTCTTATTGACAATAAGCTAAAACAACCTTATTCTTGAGTTTTTTTGGGGACAACTTAATTGTTTTATGTTCAGTCAACTTAAATTTGTAAAAACCAATATGTTTCTTCACGTTGTCTCAACACAAATCAATTGTGTGGAACCAAGCATTTTTCACAGTGTATATTTAAACATACTTAAGCATACATACTACTTTAAAAATGCCGCGTTCCACACAATTCCTTCATGTTCTCCCAAAAATACAGATTAAATTGACCTAATTGTTTTTAGAAACTTAAGTGGATTAAACATGTAACAATTAATTTGTTTAAAAAAAAGCTGACGAATTGTGATATTTCAGCTCATTTTAAATAAGTTGATTGAACAAGCTACTAAAACTATTGTTTGAGTGTATATTAGAAATCAACAACATCATTTAAAAATGTAATAATCACAACAGTACTATTTTTGCTGTGTTTTTCAAAAATAAATACAACCTTGGAGAGCAAAAGACACTTAGGGAAACATCTCAGAGATTACTCCCTTCAAGATATTTAAATACAGTATACAGTATATACTCATTTTCTCTCTCCGACACCTCTTCTAGAATACTCTTGATTGATGATATATAAACCATGAGTGTGTCGTGCCATGCTGCTTTCTGCTGACATGTTTTCATGTTTAAATGTGCCAACAAATCTATAAGAGGCAGTTGCATTCAGGTAGCATGTGCATCTGATTTCATTTGACGCTGACTGAGAGAAACCGCCTGCCGGCTCTGGTAGACGGATACTGTAAGCTGTGGTAAAAATAGCAGTTCTGGCCTGCGCCTGCTGTACTGGTTCACACTCTTTCCCACCGCTCTCTCACGCATGGGCTCGGAAACCAAGAAAGACTTCCAGTAGATCAGGCTTGCGCTCAATATATCAATCAGCCAAAGAAAGGCTACCACCAAACTTGACCCTGAAATGTAATCATGGAAAGTAACTCTAATAGTTCTAGATGTATTTGCCTGACTTAAATTCAGCGTACTCTTCCTGCTTTTAGATATTTACAGTATATTTTTGGCTTGCTGGAGGCTCAGTGACCCTAGCAGTGCTGTAAAACATCCAGAACACAGAGCACCTTACACCGTGTCCTTACTACATGTGATGCTGTTACATGCTATAAAAGCTATCTTTTCCATCTTAAAACAAGTTTTTGCAACAGTGATGCACAAAGTTTCTATTTTAGAAATGGTTTCTATTTCTGCAATGTCATGGACTCATGGCTGAACTCCAGCATAAACTACTATGACAATGATCACCTCAGGTACTGATTATGGGCTTTATTCAGTGTTAAATGCTACTATTGTGAGTTTTGAATACCATTTCATGTGACATTTATTGCCGTTCTGAAAGCAGCAGCAGGAAATTTACCTCAGATCTTAGTACCGAACATAGAGTTTAAGACATACAGTCACTTAGCATGTGTTTAATATGTATTCATTTGATTATATACCTTATAATTTCCATTACATTCTGTGCTTCTAAAGGGCTTTGGTTTTATTTCTTTTCTTTTTGTGTGATGTCTGGTGCGGACAGACAAATTGCTTGTTGCTGGAATCTTGTTGAGTTATGTGTAGTTAGGACAGGGTGTAAGGAGTAGCCATTTGTAGTGGTGTCAAAACTATAGTGGACGTTCTGAAGTGCACTCAATCAGTGTACAAAAACAACAATGTACACTCAACAGCTTCAGTATACCTATAATGCACTGTGAGAGTTTGAGAGGCAAATGAACTTCCATATCTGACCACAAGAAATACATATATGTTTCGAAATACATTCATTCATTTTCTTGACGGCTTAGTCCCTTTATTAATCCGGGGTCGCCACAGCAGAATGAACCGCCAACTTATCCAGCAAGTTTTTATGCAGCGGATGCCCTTCCAGCCGCAACCCATCTCTGGGAAACATCCACACACATTCACACACACACTCATACACTACGGACAATTTAGCCTACCCAATTCACCTGTACCGCATGTTTTTGGACTGTGGGGGAAACCGGAGCACCCGGAGGAAACCCACGCGAAGGCAGGGAGAACAAGCAAACTCCACACAGAAACGCCAACTGAGCCGAGGTTCGAACCAGCGACCTTCTTGCTGTGAGGCGACAGCACTACCTACTGCGCCACTGCTTCGCCACGTTTCGAAATAGTTTTTATTAAATTTCTAAAATGTTTCTTTATTCCCAGATTCTGCAGGTTGCAAAGTAACTAATTTTAATTGACAATCTTAAGCCAATTGTTATGGAGTGTTTTAGTTCAATTTCAAATTTCCCTAACCAGCGCAGAGCCTGGGGGACCAGAGTGATTATTGAATTGTAAAGTAATGTGTTTAAATAACAGAAATCAAAATACTTTGTTTCATTACTAATAGTACACTCGCTGAATATTAAATAACTATCACAGTATCTGACCACGAAATTGAAAACCAAATCAATCTAAAGGAGTTATCAACCAGCAAAGCACAAACAAAACTGCATCTTCCAGTACTTTTTCATTCATTCATTCATTTAGGTGGACTATATTAGTGGAAGGAAGGGGGAATTTTGATAGGGATGGCTGACGCGAAACTGACGTTTCGACACGGTGTTGAGATCCTAAATCGAATATGTTTCGAAACACTGCTTTGAAACGTTTCGAATCAGCCAGGTCATGTGACTAAAGCAATTGAAAGGATGAGTAACTTCACCACTTTATTCACAAAGAGTTCATTTGGATGTCAGACTAATGTTATAACAAAACACACAATAAAATAACAAATTTTAAATGACTATAAATGCTTCATCTTGGATTCAAACCCAATGCGTCTGCAGTCAAAGAGAAACAAAAGTTTATGAATACCTATTAATGTACAGTAAAGGTGAACAAGGTGCAAAGAAGCTGAATTAAACTTGCTCAGAGAAATGCTGTTGCTGTCAATCATTGTTTACTTTACTAAGTCAGTTTAATGGTAAGATGATTAATTCAATAGGCCGGTCAATAGAAGGTTTGCAAATAAATTTCATGCTAATTTCATGTATTTTTTTTAATGTATTTTCAAAATACAGTATTTTATTTTGATATATTTGTGGCTGCTGTATTTTGTAGTTTATTTTAATACACCTAAAATTGAGGTATTTTGTATTTTATATTAAAATACATTTCAATGTATTTTTGCCCATTCCTATAGGGATGTAAAACAAATAAGACTTTTTCCAGAAGAAAAAATATTATCAGACATACTGTCAAAATTTCCTTGCTCTGTTAAACATTATTTGGGAAATGTTTAAAAAAGAAAAAAAAATCAAAGGGGGGCTAATAATTCTGACTTCAACTGTATATATATATGTGTATATATATATATATATATATATATATATATATATATATATATATATATATATATATATATATATATACAGTTATATACAACTATATATATAGTTGAAGTCAGAAAAGCAGTATTTAATTGTTTAAAAATCATTTTAAGGTCAAAGCTATTAGTTCCTTTAAACTATTTTCCCCCCGATAGTCTACAGAACAAACTATCGTTATACAATAACTTGCCTAATTACCCTAACCTGCCTAATTAACATAATTAACTTAGTTAAGCCTTTAAGCTGTATAGAAGTGTCTTAAAAAATATCAAGTCAAATATTATTTACTGTCATCATGACAAAAATAAATCAGTTATTAGAAATTAGTTATTAAAACTGTTATGTTTAGAAATGTGTTGAAAAATCTACACTCCGTTAAACAGAAATTCGGGAAAAAAATAAACAGGGGGGCTAATAATTCTGACTTCAACTGTACCGTAATCAACATTTGAAGTCAATCAAATCCTTTCATCAAAGTTGACCTAAAAGTTGATCTTACGACAATACAGAGAATCTTGATCTACTTCAACTACTTTAAATGTTGACTGAGTGTGTGTGTGTGTGTGTGTGTGTGTGTGCATGTATATTCAGTCAGTTTAGTTCATTCATAAATAAGCTTTAGTTCATCCTTGTAATACAACAAGCTACTATTATAATATATGGTTTTGGAAAGTAGCCCACTCTGCAGATATCTTGGCGCTGGGTCCTTCCTGGAAGTCCCAGCTCCATTTAAGTCCAGGGGGGAGTGAAAGTTAATACCGCACTGTACTCTAAGATAACCATCCCTCAGCATGAGGCACTTTCATATCTCCCTCGGCATGCATGAAACTCTGCGGAATTAATGCTTCTAATGGTGTGTCAGACTTCAAAGCATAGACCCAGTTGTTCTCAGTAAGACACAGTTACATGGTTATTCATACCCTTAATGGATATTGTGGTCTGACTCATATATTTTTGAACAAAATATCTCATGTTACAATATAACTTGTAGGATGAGGCACGTGTAAAGTACTTTTCAGGTGAAAAAAAATTGTGATATACAATCACATGCCACTTTATTATGTACAACTGCTCGTTAACAAATTTCTAATCAGCCAATCAGATGGAAGCAACTCAATGCATTTAGGCATGTAGACATGATCAAGACGATCTGCAGAAGTTCAAACCAAGCATCAGAATGGGGAAGAAAGGTTATTTAGGTGACTCTGAACATGGCATGGTTTTTGATGGGCTGGTCTAAGTATTTCAGAAACTGCTGATTTACAGGGATTTTCATGCACAACCATGTCTAGAGTTTACAGAGAATGGTCAGAAGAAAAAAAATTTCCAGTGAGGGGCAGTTCTGTGGATGCAAATGCCTTGTTGATGCCAGAGGTCAGAGGAGAATGGCCAGTCTGACTCGAGCTGATAGAAAGGCAACAGTAACTCAAATAACCACTCGTTACAACCGAGGAATGCAGAAGAGCATCTCTGAAAGCACAACACGTATAACTTTGAGGCGGATGGGCTACAGCAGCAGAAGACCACACCAGGTGCCTCTCCTGTCAACTAAGAACAGGAAACTGAGGCTGCGTCCGAAACCCCTTACTACTCAGTAGGTACTGCATTTGAATTCAAACTTACTATTCGGCCGTTAGAAAAGTACGTTCTATACAGTATGAATGTGAAAAGTATGAATGGAATTCCGACGTACTACATCCGCCATTTTGACATAGTCACGTGACGTACCTGCGTCATTTGTGTCGCTTTACTCCCATTCATGAATTCGCTCGCGGGGCATCATGGGATAGCGCAGCGTGCATGGGATGCGCACTCCAGAATCTCGCCGGAAGTAGTAAGTCATCCGGGGACTTCTCGCATACTGTTTTTCGAATTCTATGAATTCGGACATACTACCCGCCTCGCATACTGATTTTAGCATACTGTATAGTATGGAAGTATGTGTTTTCGGACGCAGGCTGAGGCTACAATTCGCACTGGCCACCAAAATTAACTAATTTTGAAAGGATCACTTTAAACAATAAACTAATTTTGAAAGGATCACTTGCTTATGATCAACACGGCTGGCACCACATTAGCTCCGTAATCTGCCCTATCAGATAATTACGGATACATTTTAAATAACTGGAGCTTTCCACTCCAGTTATCTTCGTCTTGAAGTTTCCCCCAGAGCTCTGACTCCCTCTGAGTCAATCATTACCCTACCCACCCCCCCCCCCCTCCCCCTCGCCCTGGCCGATATACATCTTTCTTACTTTCCTAACATTGAATTCCTCCGCATCTCCTGTTCTATATTCTCTAGCGTCGAGCTTCTCCACATCTCCTTATCTTTTCTCTAGCATTGAATGCTTCCGCTGTTTCCTCCACCCCCCTCTCTTTCAAACTCCTCTCCTCTTCCCACCTCAAACTCCCAACCCCCTTTCAGCGTCGAGAGTCTCCGCTACTTATTTCCTTCAGTGTCGAGTTATTCTGCCACTTTCCTCGTCCAGCGTTCCACTACTCTTTCTTAGTATAAATTGAGCATCAAGTCAACGCCACAGCCTACATGAGTATTGTTGCTGACCATGTCCATTCCTTTATGACCACAGTGTATCCATCTTCTGATGGCTACTTCCAGCAGGATAACGCGCCATGTCATAAAGAGCTAATTATCTCAGACTCGAACATGACAATGAGTTCACTGTACTCAAATGGCCTCCACAGTCACCAGATCTCAATCCAATAGAGCACCTTTGGGATGTGATGGCACGGGAGATTGGCATCATGCATGTGCAGCCGACAAATCTGCAGCAACTGCGTGATGCTATCATGTCAATATGGACCAAAATCTCTGAGGAATATTTCCAGGTCCTTGTTGAATCTATGCCACGAAGGATTAAGGCAGTTCTGAAGACAGAAGGGGGTCCAACCCGGTTCTAATAGGGTGTATCTAATAAAGTGGCCAGTGAGGGTAGTTTGATGCTGTTTTATGCTGTGAAGGACTTTATGGTAGCATTGTTATTGTTAATAAATTGTCTATATCATTTACAGTTGAAGTCAAAATTATTAGCCTTCCTGTTATTTTTATTCCCCTTTTCAAATATTTTTAAAATTTTGTTAAAAGAGCAAGGAATTTTTTACATTATTCCCTATCATTTTTTTTTCTAGAGAAAGTCTTCTTTGTTTTATTTCAGAATAAAAGCAGTTTTAAAAAAACATTTTAACCTCAATATTATTAGCCCCCTCAAGAATAATTTTTTTCCGATAATCTACAGAACAAACCATCATTATACAGTGATTTGCCTAAATACCCCAACTTGCCTAATTAACCCAATTAAGCCTTTAAATGTCACTTTAAGCTGAATACTAGTATCCTAAAAATATCTAGTAAAATATTATGTACTGTCATCATGGCAAAGATAAATGAAATCAGTTATTAAAACTATTGTGTTTAGATATGTGTTAAGATTTTTTTTTTCTCTCTCCGTTAAACAGAAATTGGGAAAAATATAAAGGCTAATAATTTAGGAGAGCGAACAATTCTGACTTCAACTATATAGGAGCTAGATCTCTATTTATTGACAAAACTGGGTAGATTTTGTTGCTGAATCTTACTCACGTCTTTTATTTTACATGTTATCCCCTGTTTGAATTGAATGCATGATTTTCTGTGCATGCTTACAATGTAACAATAGTATAATCATGCTGTGTATCTTCCTCTCCCTTTTCCCCTCTCTTGTAATATAGACGGAGGCAAAAGGTGACCTACTTAAACCAGCCGAATAATCTGGCGAATTAGGCCAGTGTTTCATATTTCATTCTTTTTGTTCATTCAGATCACAAAAAGCTCAGATTCCACACGAGATTTAGATAAGAACAGAAGTGATCTCTCCAACAGGGTCAGCTGTGTGTGACACCTGACTTTAAAGCAAACCCGAGGAGTTAACAAAATAACCCTTTAAAGCTGTCTGCTGTTTAATTGGGGAGATCTAGAAGGCTCTAACAAGCACACAGAAGACCCTAACATCCATTATCTAGCTAGATACAATAAAAATTATTAGGAATTATTATTCTGAGGTCATAAAACTTACAGTTAGTCAAATGAATATCAAATGAGATGAGTCCAGAAGGGGCAGGACATGTCAGATACTAGAGAGCATCTGACTGGTCAGAAGATTTGATGAGCAACTGAAGTATGAGGTGATATAAAAAAATAATAATAATAAAAAAAAAAACGGTAACAGTAGCAAACATGTTGTGTTGTGCGGTAGGATGCCAAACTCGAAAGGCCAAAAAAAGACAACTTAGATTTTACAGTACACCAGGCGCGAATTTTGGATTTTCATTTTAGGGGGGCTCAAAAAAAAAATCCACATATTTCACGACCTGAATCATAATATTAAAATAGGAAATATTTTTTAATACAAGACAACACATGATATTTCTATCTCCGTCAGTGACTTTGACAGTTAAAACGAGTATATTCGTAAAGTGGTTCTGTCACTGTGTTCAGTCCTTTCTGTGCATGACAGTGGTATAGATAATGCCACATGCACTGTAATGTATTTTAATATGTTAGGTCATTTTGAAATGAAAGTAGTAAAATGTTCATTAAGTTACATTTTCCATGAAGGAAACAGCTGTTATTATGAGGTAACCACTGAGGATTGGAAACCCGATTGTTCTTATATGACATTGGGGTACTGGTGATACAAGTGTATCCATTGGCAAAGAACTGCAAATAAGCATATTTTACAACAATTTATCGATAAATGCACACCTTGTTCTCACACTCTGCACAGCTGTGGTTTGCTGATCAAATGAAAAACGAAAGTCAGGGAGAAGCCGAATTCTGCCGCCATCTTCATATCATATTTAAAGGGGACAAAGGCGATAATTTAGTCTAAAGTTTATGAGCTAATCGGAAAAGTTTTAGGGGAGCTGAGTAGAAATATAGACCTAGCAACGCCCATGCCGTACACCACACTGCTTTTAATGCCAACCGCAGATGTCTTTGGCTAAGAGCCATCATAAGAGCTGAATGGAGTGAGGACCTAATTAAAAATGCTTGACTTTTCAGTTTATATCAGGTTAGTTCACGCTCTGCTGAATCATACACATTACTCATGGCATCAATGATTTCAGCAAAGACAGTTAAAGATGGTGAATTAAACTGCAGACACTGAATGCTAAGGATGAAATGTAAAAATGTAGGATCACATACCTTGCCGTACAGGTGCAGTTCGCTGTCAGAATGCAGTTGTTTTGCTTGTTGATGATTACCCAGGGCTTGCACGGTTCCGTCTTCTTTTCTTGTCTAGGCAGAATCTCGGTTTTTAGCACTACAAAGTTTTGAATCTGGTAAACATGGAAGATTATTTCTTGCACATGACCACACAGAACAAAACTGTTGGCATCCAAATACTTGTAGGCCTTTAACTTCTCTCTTGTAAATTCACTTGGAGTTTCAATAAGATAGTTGTATATTTGGGGCTGGATGCTTGGCCATTCATCTTATCCAATATTAATTGGGAGGGTGCTATCGCAAATGGACCTGTCAGATGAACGCCGCGTACTTTAACGTGTTTTTTGCAGAATAACTGTGCTTTGTTTGACAAGCTGTTATAATATGCTGAAAGCATTATGTAAATAATATATAATAGGTAATCAATATAACTAATCTCTAAGACAACAACAAACTCTGTACTGCATCGTATGTTATTCCCTCGCTGTAAATGCTAGCGCTACTGTTTTTTTTTCTGCAACCTGTTTGTTTACAAACCGGTTATTCATCTATTGTTGATCCATTTAGGTGGAAGGGACCAGATACAAGCTTTGGATGTTTATATTTTCTAAGTATGAATTTTGTGACTGTAACCCGGGGAGTGATACTGACAACAGAAGTTTGGATTCACATGCAGGTTTATTCAAAGTCAGGCAAGCAATGGTCAACACAGGAGCAAACAGGTATATGAAGACAGTCCAGAATCGTAGGCGAAGTAACAGGCAAGAGGTCAAAAGGCAGGAAGCAGACGGAGACAAAAGGTAAACAAGGCTGAGGTCAAAACACAGAGGAACAAGACCAGGAAACCATGTTGTAGTGTTACTATACAGTTAACAAGACTCAGCAATGGGAGTGAGTGAGTGTGCTGCTTAAATAGTGTGTGCAATCAGTCTCTGACAATCCTCAGGTGGTGCGAGTAATCAGTCTAGATGAGGAAGCATGTGTGAGTGTGACCGGAGTGCATGTATGAAAATGTAGTCCAGAAATAGCGGATTTGTAGTCCATGAGTTATTGTTAGTGAAATCCAGCGATCTTATGAAATACGATCGCTGGTAATCGTGACAGTGACTGTTTTAGAGCACACTAGATAATATATAGTCTTAAGATGCTTATAACATCTAAAAAACGTTATCCTTTTACAGTCTCCTAAGAATCCACTTGTATTGATATCTTACTTGCAATGTGCTTTACTCAGATATTTAAATGGATTGTCTGTTATTCTGCATGATGCCATTACAAACTGCTGCTATAATTTGTGTGGCCACTGGACAGAATTCACCAGTTTTAGTCGCTTTTGTCTGCTATGTTGCACAATCTGCTGTTAAATACCCATTTGAGCACAGCTTGAGGATGTTGTACTGATGGTATCTGTCAAGCGCTAGGATCAGGACTGCAATTAATGTCTCCTGTGAGTCTGGAAGCTTCAATTTGTGCCTGCTTCTTGTCAGCGGTTTGTCTGTTTAGATCTTACCAGATGTGTTAGCATTAGCAAAGACAAGTTTTATTCCTCATTTTAGGCTTAGGTAAAGGATTATGAACATTCATTTGTTTAGGGATCTCTAAATAATTAAGTGGTTGTCTATTTTTTTAATATATGGCCACAACTCCAAGAGCAACAACTTAAAAACAATAACAGTGACAACACAGGAAAAAGGTTACTGGTTCGAGTTTGCATGTTCTCCCTGTGTTTCCTCGAGGTGCTCGAGTTTCCCCCACAGTCCAAACACATGCGCTATAGGTGAATTGAATAAACTAAATTAGCCGTAGTGTACGATTGTGTGTGTGAATATGAGAGTCTATGGGTGTTTCCCAGTTCTAAGTTGCATTTTTAAGGGTATCCACTGCGTAAAACATATAGCGGAATAGTTGTTGGTTCATTCTGCTGTGATGACCTTTGAAATAGAGACTAAGCCGAAGGAAAATAAATAAATGATTTGTGGCTGTTGTTTCGTTAACGTACAGTAAATATTATAAATACACATATAGTTGAAGTCATAATTATTAGCCCCCCTGTTTATTTTTCCCCAATTTCTGTTTAACAGAGAGAAGATTTTCAACACGTTTCTAAACATAGTAGTTTTAATAACTCATTGCTAATAATTAACTTATTTTCACTTTGCTATGATGACCGTAAATAATATTTGACTTGATTTTTCAAGACACTTCTATACAGCTTAAAGTGACATTTAAAGGCTTAACTGGGTTAATAAGGTTAACTTAGGTTAGGGTAATTAAGCAAGTTATTGTATAACGATGGTTTGCTCTGTAAGAGTTCCCAAACTTTTCAGCTTGCAACCCCCGAAATAACAATGCCAGTGACTCGCTACCCTCAATATCCCCTAAGTCGGTTATAAATACAGAAA
The DNA here is from genome assembly GCF_052040795.2 of Danio rerio. Lineage (NCBI taxonomy): Eukaryota > Metazoa > Chordata > Actinopteri > Cypriniformes > Danionidae > Danio > Danio rerio. Next base: position 48,665,925 of record NC_141040.1, on the reverse strand, counting down.
CCTTGCATGCAATGGCGCACACACATCAATAGACCCAAGTCTATTCTTCGTTTAATATTTTTTAATGTATGACAGTGCTGTAAATGTGCAAGAAAGTTTAACCTGGTATTATAAAATCAATCTGCTGCATCTGAAGCTATTGCTGTGTCTTTAATATAATGTAATTACCTCAGGGGTCGCAATCCTATAGAATTAGTAACTATAAGCTACTATAGTAACAATATACAGTAGTATATAGTAACTATAAACAGCTACTTTTTAGTAGGTTGTGGATAAAATATGGTAATTCTTATGCTTTAATAAAAATAAATAGATTTTTGGAAATCACCAGGCGACCCCCTTTCATTATCCCGCGACCTCTTGAGGGATTCTGGACCCCAGTTTGAGAACCCTTGCTGTAGACTATTAAAAACAAAAATAGCTTAAAGGGGCTAATAATTTTTTAGCAGAAATAGCTTTAAAAAAATAAAAACTGCTTTTATTTTAGCCAAAATAAAACAAATAAGACTTTCTCCAGAAGAAAAAACATTATCAGACATACTGTAAAAAAAATCTTTGCTCTGTTTAACATCATTTAGGAAATATAAAAAAAAAAAGAGGGGATAATAATTGTCTTCAACTGTATATATATATATATATATATATATATATATATATATATATATATATATATATATATATATATATATATATATGTATGTACATATATATCGGGGGTTTTTTTGTATTGTGACAGTTCTTAGAGGAATGGAATATTAAATGAGAAAGTAGTGGGCGTGGCTTGTTTTTTCTACAGCAAGCTGATTGGACGTGGTAAAGTAGGCGTTTCATTCAGAAAGATTGGGAAAAGGGTTTGTGGAGAGTTATTACAATCTAACGGACACCTCCTCAACATTTCTAATTGTTGACAGAACAGATAGTTGGAGGGGCGTGGTTAATTATGTTAGCCATGCCGTATACCGCAGACAGATGTGATCTGAGAATTTAACTAAAAAGAAAAAAAAAGAAGTGCATTTACAGATTTCACCTAAAGATTACAAGAGCAAACATTTCTTTATTTTCTTAATGACAAGCACAGATGACAAAATCAATATTATTACTTGCATTCGTACTTTAATTGCAGGGATGCTGCAGAATGGAAAGAAGTTTGACTCGTCACGAGACAGAAACAAGCCATTCAAGTTCAAGATCGGCCGACAAGAAGTCATCAAGGGCTGGGAGGAAGGAGTCGCACAAGTAATTAAGAATGCATTCATTTCAGCAGACACCGGACATCACACAGACGTAAAATTGACGTTAAACTCCAACGTCAGTCTAACTTTGAATTTTGGTTGTACATGTATATGAAAACCGGATTGACGTCAGAACTCAACATCAGTTTGAGGTCAGCTTTCAACGTCAAGATGAATATTATTTAGTTCATGACACAACATAAACCCAACCAAAGATCAACGGCTAATGATGTTAGCTTTTGACATTGTATGGATGTGACATTATGACATTAAAGTGACGTTGAAATTTAGTTGAGTAATTACACAACATAAAACCAACCAAAGATAAACTTCTACTGAAGTTAGACTTTGACATTGCAGAGATGTCATATCATGACGTTAAAATGATGTTGGATTTTAATGTCACAGCCTAAAATTGACCAAATATCAACACCAGATGACGTCGGTATCAGATGTCAGCTGACGTTGGTATTAGACAGCAAACTGACGTTAAATTTTGGTGATGTCACAACCAAAATAGAACTAAAGACGTACGTCATATGATGTTGCGTGCCTGCTGGAGCTTATGCTGCTCTCCAATGTATCCAATAACCAATTTCTGTCTAATTTCAGATGAGTTTGGGTCAGCGGGCGAAGATCACCTGCACCCCAGATATGGCGTACGGGGCCACAGGACACCCTGGTGTCATTCCTCCCAATGCCACGCTTATATTTGACGTAGAGCTGCTGAAATTGGAGTGAACCACTAGCTTTTACAGGGCTGAAGTCTTCAAATGGAGAAGGAGGAGATACACTAGTCTCGCCCCATCAACAAAACCTCCTTCGACATCATTTTTCTTATTTTCTTACCTACAAATGTAACGTATAGACGGCGTTTAATTCTTTTCTACGCATGATGACTTTAACTATTTTGGCATAATGGTTTCATTCTGCTACATGCTAAGTGTTGTCATTTTTTCAATTAGCATTTTCCTGAAATTATGGGAATACAATACAATCATTAAAATCAGGATCGGACTGAATCCACCGCCTTACTGAATTTAGTAGGGTTAGTATTTTACTGGAGGGTTTAATGGGTTTTAATTCTGACTTATTTATTATTTTTGAGGGGCATTAACAAGCACTGTCTGCATTGCCACTTTTGATAGACGTATATCCTGCTGAGTGCATATGATAATGTTACTGTATTTGCTATATATTTTATATATATATAAATATATCCCTTACAAACATTTGCTGTAAGTCTCATTCAAAACTTTAAAAATGAGACGTGGAACAAACTGATTATGTATTATTGAGTGCTTTGGCTTCAATTGACATTTGGTCAATTTGCTCAATAAAGATATTTGAACTCTTTGAATATTTTGCACTTTAACTGTAGCTAATGCAACGATGTAACATTATGTGTATTATTATTGGTTTTTCTATTTAAGAGGTAAGAAAGAAGCAGATACCAACCCAGGCTCATTCTGAAAATGTACCCTTATATACATTTCTGGAGAGTGCTAAATACATCCCAGGAACAGTTTTTGTTTTCGTTAAAACCCCTAAAGGCCGCTATTTGCCATTATTAGAGTCTGCGTTACACTAGCTCCCGCTTTCCAGACATGCTCTTCCATTAAAAAGCGGTGCAACATTCCAGTTGTCAAGAAACAAACTTTAATCCGGCTGATGGATGTGGAGCATTTATAATTGGTGTGCAGATGGGTGTGTGTGTGTGTGGTTTCCTATTAATGAATGTAGAAAATACAACACATTTTTAATTACTGAATCTAATCATATACATTTTCAAATACAAAAAAGTGGTATTTAAACAATATGAATTGTGTAACACAACCGAAATTAATATGATAACGCTGTTATAATAAACATACATTCCTGTATGTTATTATAAAACATACAAAATGGCATGATTAATGTGCATTGTATAGTCAATAATAATCACCGATTAACTCAGAAATCAAGTACTGTTCGTTGCAGTTGTAAAGTGAATGCAAACAGCATATTGGAATTGACTTCAGCTTTTGTATTGATAGGCTTAAATGAGCTCACAATGAATGCTTTTGATGCAGAAAACTGCTCAGTCATCCTCATAGTAATAGAAATGTAAGGACAGTCTTTCCAAGCTAAAAAAATGATAATAAGTTTAACATTAAGATTTAAAGATTACTTGTCAATAACGCACACAATGACCACAAATTATAATAAACACCAAGAACAATCTTCACTCCGTGTCTCCGTCTCGAACACGTGTGATTTGCAGCAGTGTGACTAACTGAATGCTAAATAGATGAAGTGGTTATTGACCACACCCCATAGGCTATTTTCAGTCCTGTACTGGCGTCTGTTGTGCATTTGTGTAACTCTGAGTACTTTGTACAGCTGCTGTGTACACTTTTTGAGATCTCAGATTTCTCTCGTGAGAGCCATTTGTGCCTGCTGTTCTTGCGTAAATCCACCAGAGGCTGCTGTCGACTGACTGATTGACTGACGCCACTCTCCTCCTTCCCTAAACCCAACCAATAGTGTTTTCAAAAGTACAGACTGACTTGACATGACTGCTTTCTGGAGTGATTTTTTACTGGACTTGAACTCGTCATCGTGGCCAACTTCTCTCTGCGTTTCAAGTCTGCCAACTTACAAGGTGAGCTACTGGACAAACTGGTAACAGTGGGAAAGCCGTCCATATGGAGGTAAGCAGTCAGCTGTTAAGCATGAAAGGAACAGCGTCACACCGCCCTGTAGTGTTCATTTCAAAGACAAACTGCAGCCACACGTAATTCTGGCTAATTGCGATCTCTTCAGAAATGTATATAGGTCTATGTTTTCAGAATAAGCCTGTGTTAGCAGATACAAATATTAAATGAGACCTTTTATGCAAAAATCACTTTTATAAGTGGAATAAACACAGTTTATCCACGAGCGGACGCAGGCATTTGAACCTTTTTGGCTCGAGACTTCCGGTCTTATTCACTTCCATTCATTTTTAGACATTAAAAACTGCTCATTTTGCTGTTTGATGTTGCAAACAAACTGATATTTTTTCTTACTATATTATTCTACTTGGTCTATATAGTTATGCAAACATTTGTTTGTAGAGAATGTAGTTTGACTGTTTTCTGCCATTTATTATTCCTAGTCATTTCTCCAATAGGCGACTGAATCGGAAGGTCTAAAACAATCGCAAAAACAGGCGCACTTCCGCATTTTAGAATAAGGTCAATATGAACATCAAAGACTTATTTCACTTATACATATTCTAAAAGAGGCAAAATAGATCCCCTTTAAGGCTTTTATTGCTTGGAAATACAACATTTTCTATTAAATATATAATTTCTATAATAATAGTTGCCAAGAACATTTTCCATGCCATCTTTAGTTATCATTCATGCATTCATTTTCTTTTCCGCTTAGTCCCTTTTTTAATCAGGGGTCGCCACAGCAGAATGAACTGCCAACTTATCCAGTATGTTTGACGCAGCGGATGCCCTTCCAGCTGCAACCCATCACTGGGAAACACCCATACACTCTCATTCATTAACATACACTACAAACAATTTAGCTTACCCAATTCACCTGTGGCTACCAATATGGACTTGTGAGGAAACCGGAGCACCTGGAGGAAACCCACGCAAACACGGGGAGAATGTGCAAACACCACACAGAAACACCACAACTGACCCAGACGAGGCTCGAACCAGCAATCTTCTGGCTGAAAGGTGACATCGCTACCCACCATTTGTATTTCTACACGTATAAGCAAAAAGATGTGAAATGCAGCTAAAGTGTCTAATATTTTAAATAAGTTGTCAAAATAAAATGGCAAAATATCAGTGAAGTAATGTGAAATATGACAATGTTTTGGTAAATAAACTGATATTTTTAGACTAAACCGACTTCTATAGCCAAACTCAATTCCCGGAGGGCCGCAACTCTGCATAGTTTAGCTTCAACCAGCTACAACTCACACCTGCTGAACAGGTTATAGAAGTCTTAAACACCTTGATTAGTTGGATCAGTTGTGTTTGATTAGGGTTGGAGCAAACCTGTGCAGAGATGTGGCCCTCCAGGAATCGAGTTAATGGTAAAATGTTTTCTGGATGTTCTCCCCGTCATCTCTACTTTAGGTTAAAAAGAAAATGAAATGACACAGGAGTTTAATGCAAGGAAGAAAAATAAACTTGTACTTATTTTTATATATTAAAATATGTAAATAACACAATACATAGGCCTATCTAAAAATCTTTGTACATAATATTTAATTCTTGATGTAATGCACATTTTTGAGAACGTATGTTCAAAACATTTTTGAAACGAAAAGCTTAGATCATTTTATTTCTACATTTTAGGAAATGGTGTAATGAACATCACTTTATAATGCTTATATTTGATTTTTATTTACAAATAAACATTTACTTTTAATTATAATTGATCATTACAATTATTTAGCATTATAAAGAGATATTTTGGCGGTTCATTCTGCTGTGGTGACCCCTGATTAATAAAGTGACTAAGCCAAGAAGAAAATTAATGAATACAGAGGTATTTTATATAAGCTTTTCAAATGGTCTCATTTATTTTCATTCATCTACTAACAATAATTGGAACTTGTCGCCATCTGCTGGAATGGAAAGTGACACTTTTAAGAATGTCGAAATAATAATTAATGTCTTAATATTTCAATATTATGCTAGCTTTTTTAAGTTTATATAACACTCATTCCATGTTTAATTTTGGCCATGATAAAATAATCCGCATTTTTTCAAAAACTCCAAACGGAACCTTCAATTTAAAGCCTCAACGCCATCCGTGCTCCTATATACTGCGCATCCGGGTCAGAGCTGCAGGTTGCTCGACGCTGATTGGCTTGTTTTGGTTTGTTGTTAAATGTGATTGGCTGAAGCGCAACACGCCCGTCAGCGTGTGTCGTCAGTGTCTGGTAAACAGAAGAACGAAAGGTCAGAAATGAACATTGTTTTATTCGTAAAAGCATTTGGTTTGAAGCATTGTGGTGTGGACGCTTTGTGTGTGAGTGTTATCGAAAACAAAATGAACCGAGCACTGGTATTATCCAGAAGCCCTTAAATGTGTTATGCTAAATGTATCTGGAAGTTAGCAAACTTTAGTGGAAACGCAATGTAACGTAGGTGGTGATGATGTGAGATGTAACGTTAAGCGGTTTTAATAACTTTTACTTGTATATCTTAATGTTAATAATAAAGGTATCATAAATGACACGGAGTAATTATTAATATGTGGTCTGTTTGATAACATCTCTCACATGCAGAGACGTTACAAGATTGAGGTAACTTAGAGTTGGTTTTAAATGCTCCCAATTGGAATTAGTCTTCAATATTATAATTTCAGAAAAGTTATTTTCTAATACTGAATGATGAAATCATATTAGCACCTAATGACTATCAAAGTACGCGAGAAGGCTGTAGCAACGTTGTCGTGTGACATTCAGCAACCGTGAGACAATGTTCATACTACATGTATTAATGTTTTGTTTGTCCTGGCAGTTTATCAGCACTGCCTAGAATACAGGATAAGCAGTAATAATTTTCCAGCATTGCTTAATGTTAAATATTGGTCATTCTTTTTTCCCTTTTAATTTAACAACTGCATGTTAAAATGCCACACAAATGAACATTATCAAACTTTTTAAAATATATATTTCACATTTAGTACACACAGTACACATCTAATTATAAGCAAAAAGTTTAAAATAAAGTTTAGATTATATTAAATAATTAACTTTATATAATTAAACTCAAAGGGTAGGCTAAATTAAAATGAAAATTGAGAAGGTAAACAAACAAGAGAAGTAAACATTCATTCATTCATTCATTCATTCATTCATTCATTCATTCATTCATTTTCTCTTCGGCTTAGTCCCTATATTAATCCACAGCTGAATGAACCGCCAAATTATCCAGCATGACATGCATTTATATAACTTTTTAGACAACGCAATATAAATGTTTTAGCTTTTAGTGTGTTCTTGTAAGTTTCAATGTTTTAACTAAGATTTGGTGGAATAACCCTAAATGAAAAAATACTCATTAACAAATACTCATAGTCATTTGTAGTTAACACTGTAGTGTTTTTGAACTATACTGTAGTTAAGCACTTGAAGTAATCCGCTGTGGTAGTTCTATAGAATGGTAGTTCTATGGTTATGCAATAACTATACTAATATAAACAAATTACCCAATAATTTATTTATTTAACTTTAGTTTTTTTACCTTTACTTTTCTTAACTATATAAATTGTACAATAAACTTAAGTTTACTGTAGTAAACACTAAAGTATACTACAGTGTTAATGCATTTTATCAGTTCACTATAGTTTATACCACAGTATGATGCAGAGTTCATTAACAAATTGTTGTAAATACTATAATAGGTACAGTAATATACACGTTACTGTAGTATATTACACAGTATACGGTATACAACCTGCAGTCACTACTTTATTTTTTCTTATCTATAAGGATTAGAAAAATCAGTCCTGCGATTCCTGTCTAATCAAAACGCACATAGAAAGTAAATCCCATCACACTACCTCAAGACAAGGCGCTTTATGAATGCGGCAAACCATTTGGACGCATTAAAAATGTCCAAGAAAATGTCCAAAATCTTTAGATGCAATGACCGAGAGACTCTAAACGCTGCATGTCACTGATGAGATGAAGAAGACTGGTTACTGTATGATGACTGAAAATGCCAAATGGCCTAAAATAAAACATAAACGCACTCCATAATGTTACGTTTGCACATCCCTTCACAAATTGCATCCTTTCCAAATTATCATCCTTTCACAGCATAATACTCACTACTCTCAGTCATTTTACAGTTCTATTAAAATGTCTTTATACTGTATAGTAATTTTTACAACAGATACTTTCACTCTACATGCAATACATTTTTAGGCAAGTAATGGTACTTTAATATAAGTACTCCTTTCACCACTGATAGTATATTACACTACAGTATATATTTACTATATATTACTATAGTATTCTTTACGTGGACCCTGATTTTTAATCACAACAAATAAAAATGTTTGCTATTATTGTTGTTATTCTGTAATGTGATTGTGTGTGTGTGTGTGTGCAAATGCGCTTTTATTTGTTAGTAGAAATGTATAGGATTATGGTCTGTTGTTAATACTTTAGACATAATAAAACTATAGACTGTAACTATAATAAAATAACACTATAGAATGTGATTTTATCACAATTGCATTTACATTTAGTCATTTAGCCGACGCTTTTATCCAAAGCGACTTATAATACTTGCATGAGCTGCAAAAGGTAATTTTGACAGGCACAAAAATAGCTTATCATTTTTGTGTATTGCTTCATTGTACATAAATGTTCAGAGAAAACAAATATTGAAAAATTGCTAGGGTAATGAAGTTCTTTAGGTTACACTTTATAATAAGATCCCAATTGTAAACTTTAGTCAATGTATTTTTAAAATACTGAACTATATTATTTATTAGCTCTATTAAATAAAGCAGTAGGACCTGTTTATTAAGTTAAAACTAAATTTAATAATCTAAATAAATATCATTTTTTAAAGGCAAATAAAAAATATTTTAAATCTTTATTATTTAATTATTATTATTAATAATAATAGTAATACCACTACTGCTAATTATAATGCAAATGGTATTTATTTGAAAATTTAATGCAGATTGGAGCTTTTAGCTTTACTGCTAGTGTTAAGAACCAATAATCTTACACATAATTAGGACATCTTCAATCAAAACTTGTTATAGGCTTTCAAATAAAATGTTTGTGTGAAAGTAAAGAACCTATTAAATCAAGTATAAGTGCCTTAAACATCACTTGCAAATACGGCTTATATATTTGTTTATTCTTAAAAATCCATTTGAAAAGTTTAAATAATAAATAGTTGTTGCAATTTTTTTGAAGTGCCCACAATAACAAAATAATTACATTATTAAATTTCAGCACATGTAGGGTCGATATGTAACTTTTTTCACTGTAAAAACCAACTTCTTGTCTGTTTTTTATAGATATCCATGAGTAACTAAAGCCACTCTCATCTACCCGATGCCTACATAACAACATGTTGACTGCAAAGAAGGCATGCATCTCTTTGACAGCAAGACGTCTGCTGGGAGCGTCTGTATCGTCGACTCTTGATCCCCAGCAGCGCACAAGACAGTTCAGCACTGCTGTCCCACTCCGAGATGAAGTGAAGATCCATGAGGCCTGGGCTGCTCTAGCCAAAAAGCAGCTAAAAGGCAAAAACCCAGAGGATCTGATCTGGAAGACCCCTGAAGGCATCTCTATTAAACCTGTATATACTCAGACGGACACTGCCAAGGCTCCCGATGAGCTGCCTGGAGTCTTTCCCTTTACGCGGGGGCCATATCCAACCATGTACACCTACAGGCCCTGGACTATCAGGCAATATGCTGGATTCAGCACTGTGGAAGAAAGCAACAAGTTTTACAGGGATAATATTAAAGGTATTACATTACACACAGTTGAAGAATTATTAGCCCCACTTTGAATTGTTTTTTTCTTTTTAAAATATTTTACAAATGATGTTTAACAGAGCAAGGAAAGTTTCACAGTGTCTGATATTGTTTTTCTTTCAAAATTATTAGCCCCTTTAAGCTATATTTGTTTTTTGATTGGCTACAGAAAAAGCCATTGTTATACAATAACTTGCCTAATTACCCTTACCTGCCTAGTTAACCTACTGTAATTAACCTAGTTGAGTCTTTAAATGTCACTTTAAGCTGTATAGAAGTGTCTTGAGAAATATCTAGTCAAATATTATTTACTGTCATCATGGCAAAGATAAAATAAATTTATTTTAATAGAGATGAGTTATTAAAACTATTATGTTTAGAAATGTGTCTCCGTTAAACAGAAATTGAAGAAAAAAATAAACGGGGGCTAATAATTCTGACTTCAACTCTATATGTTAAATAATGGATAGACTCAATTATAAAAATGTAAAATTTAACTAATTGTACATTTATTATTGTTTTTATTGAGATAAATATTTTTTTATTATATATTAAGGGTATTTAGAAGTATATATTGCTTCATATGATTTTAAAATATTACAGTAACTTAACATCTATTTTAGTAATAGTATTATTGCTATTATTTGTATTATATACATATTTTATTCAACATAAGTACTTTTAAGAGGCTTAGAACTAAATATTTTTAATCTTCCACTGCTTTATAATATATTGATAGATAATATAAAATAATAGTAAACACTTACTAATATATATATATATATATATATATATATATATATATATATATATATATATATATATATATATATATATATATATATATATATATATATATATATATATAGTTAATTGGAAAAACAAAATTGAAAAATATCTAAAAGATATATAAGCTATATTTGATATTATATAATTATTTGTATAGATTTTCTATATAAATTAAATAATTCTAAGTAGAACAAGACTAAATGTTTTTTATCTTACATTAAGTTTATTGATAAACAATATAAAATAATAAAACTATTTTTACACTAAAATATCATATTTTAACATAAAAAGTTATTGTTTTTATTATAAAATACTGTTATTTAAATCATGCTATTACTTTATTTATATTACATATATAATTTATATATCATCAGGGTTATTATAGAAACCAAAGGAAAATGATAAAAATTATTTAAAGTAACAAAAATATTTTAATGTTCAATAAAATCAATCAAAATCTTGCATTTAATTTATTTTAGCCAGCTGTCTATGAAATTGTTACAAATTGTATTTGTATTAAAATAAATCAAACTAAAACAATGAAAAATAAAAATGTATACATTTTATAAAACATTTATTAAAAACTGTCTAGATATTACAATACAAAACATTGACTGAAAAACAACAAAATCACAAAAACTTTGAAATCAACATGTAAATCAGAACATAAAATAAGATCTGCTTAAATATAATATTTAAAGTTGTCAATGAAAACGAAAATGACAATGACGACACTAAAATACATGTAAAGTGACCTGTTATCATCCCAGGAGAATTGTTAATGACATATTAGTTCATTATTAACTGTTCAGCAGTTCAGTTGACAAAAAAGTCAGATTTATTCAGCCTCCTATGATTTTTTTTTTCTTTTATAAATATTTTCCAAATGATGTTTAACAGAGCAAGGAATTTTCCCTGTAATTCCAATAATATTTTTTTCTTCTGGAGAAAGTTTTGTTTGTTTTATTTCAGTTCGAATAAAAGCAGTTTTTAATTTTCTTGAAACCATTTAAGGTCAATATTACTAGCCCTCTTAAGCAATATTATTATTTTTTTGATTGTCTACAGACCAAATCACTGCTATATACAATGACTTGCCTAATTATTTCAATTTGCCTAATTAACCTAGTTAAGCCAAATAGCACTTTAAGCTGAATACTAGCATCTTGAAAAATATATAGCAAAATGTTATTTACTGTCATCATGACAAAGATAAAATAAATCAGTTATTAGAAATGAGTTATTAAAACTATTATGTTTAGAAATGTGTTGAAAACAATCGTACTAATCTTAAAATATAAAGTGGGGCTAACAATTCAGGAGGGCTTATGATTCTAACTTCAACCGTACATAATAAAAATCTGCTTTCTTTTTTGCAGCGGGCCAGCAGGGTCTGTCTGTGGCTTTTGACCTCGCAACGCACAGAGGTTACGACTCTGACAATCCCAGAGTTCATGGCGACGTGGGTATGGCGGGTGTAGCCATCGACACCGTAGAGGACACCAAACTCCTGTTCGACGGCATCCCACTGGAGAAGATGTCCGTATCGATGACAATGAACGGAGCCGTCATTCCCATTCTAGCCATGTTCATCGTGACTGGAGAAGAGCAAGGTGTGCCGAAGGAGAAGCTGACGGGCACCATCCAGAATGACATCCTCAAAGAGTTCATGGTGCGAAACACATACATCTTCCCTCCAGAGCCCTCAATGCACGCCATCGCAGATATCTTCGCCTACACTTCAAAGGTGATGCCTTTTTTTGCAATTCATTGTCTTATAGTGAAGCCCTGTTCATAATCTGACCCAAGGGTAGGGCTGCACGATATTGAAAAAATCGGACATTGTGATATTTCATATTTCTGCGATCATATATATATATATATATATTGCGATATGAATATAATTTCATATTTGGAAAGTTTTCATTCATTTAGAGAAATTAGGATGATCAAGAGAGTCTTAACAGTAATTAGGTAGAGAAATTTAACAATCAAACGTAAAATAACATGTTTATAATTGGATAAATTATTAATAAAATAACACGCATTGCAATATTGATGCTTAAACAATATTTTGTGCGGCCCTACCCAAGGGGATAGAATACAAAGGAGGTGAGGGCAACATAGAGTGTGTATGTGAAGTGTCAACTCAAAATACCACAAAAATAATGGTTTATAACTCTTTGAAACTGTCCATTTTAGGCTTCCAAATTGTGTTGTTTTGGTTACTTTCACTTTAAATTCAAATGAAATTCCCCTAATGGTTTGCTTTAGTTAGTTGTTTTAAACTCAAAAGATTTGGTTTTATTTGAATTCCTGATAGCCCTCTGGGCAGGCACTCTTTTTATTGGTAGGCCAAATATAAATTTAAGTAGGCCAAATAGAAAATGCATAGTTTTTTTTAAATAAAAAATACGTACATTTGCTTAATCAAAAATATATAATAGCATTTTTATAGGCTATATATTTATTTTTTTAAATAACCAAAATTGTCTTATTTAACTTTTTACAGTTTTTATTTAATTATTATTTTTATTTAATTAACCAAACAAATAAACATTGTTTTGTTTTTTTTGTTTTTTTTGCAGCTATAAAAACTTTCCTAAATACACACTCTGTATGTGCATTTATGTACAGTTGAAGTCAGAATTATTAGCCCTCCTTTGATTTTTTTTATTTATTTTTTTTTAAATATTTCCCAAATTATGTTTAACAGGGCAAGGAAATTTTTACAGTGTTTCCTATAATAATGTTTGTTCTGGAGAAAGGCTTATTTGTTTTATTCCGGCTAGAATAAAAGCAGTTTTTAATTTTTCGAAAAACATTTTAAGGTCAACATTATTGGTCCCTTTAAGCTATATTTTTTTGATAGTCTACAGAAAAAATCATCGTTACACAATAACTTGCCTAATTACCCTAACCTGCCTAGTTAACCTAAGTAACCTAGTTAAGCCTTTAAATGTCACTTTAAACTGTATAGAAGTGTCTTGAAAAATATCTAGTAAAATATCATTTACTGTCATCATGGCAAAGATAAAATAAATCCAGCATTAAAAATGAGTTATTAAAACTATTATGATTAGAAATGTTGAAAAAAATCTTTCATTTAAACAGAAATTGTTCTAAAATTATTTTAATAATTAATAATTATTAATAATTAATAAATAAGTAATAATCCAGGGGGGCTAATAATTATGACTTCAACTGTATATAAATGTTTATCTTAATGTGTCTTCACAAAATCCCATTATCACAATAAAATACATTTTTATAACATAATTGAGTGGAAAAAATAATAGCCTAATAATGTAGTAGCATAGTAGCCTGTGTGTGGCAGCATTGCGTCACCTTGAATGATTGGGCCTAACTGGTCTCGGAATACATAAAACGAGCCCTTTTTGTTTTTGTTTTCTGGCGATTTTATTTTTTGTTATTTGAAATTTTAAAAAAAATGAAGTTCAAATAGTTTTTAAAATTTTGATTATCCTTTTTTTTACCATAAAAAAGAAAACACCTCGTATTTCAATTTACGTTTTTGATAAAAAAAAAAAAGATAATCAAAAAACAACTTTTTTTTCAATATCTGTTTCCTTAATGAACATCCAATGACCAAAATATACACGGACCCATTTCAGTACAGAACAAGCGATTAAACTGACAGAAACACTGCATTATTTCGGAGGTAGTTGATTATATGGACCCTTTTCACAAGATTGTTATGATGCGTTTAATGGCCATCATAATTTCAATTTGAATGTTTTTTTTATTTTTATTTAAAAAAAAAAGTATGAACATTTATATGCATTTATGTATGTTATATCATTGTTGCGTTAAATTACAAAAAACGATTCACCGCCTATGTGAGGCATTTGTAATGCAGAGTCTATGGGGCTGAAAGTAAATTTGATGTTGTTCTCTCCTCTGGCTGCCGTTATCAGTCTCACACTATTTTCCCCTCTTTTTCTGAAAGCAGAAAGCAAAGTCTTGATAACAGCATCATGGCATTTTCTTGTAAAAATAAAAATGTTGTCAATGTGTTTTAACAAAAGAAAGAAATTTAATTTCGAGAAGATCACAAGCTTATGATTGCTAGCGGCTGGATCTGTATAATCCAATTCTCAATGCACTAATCAGATGACTCCTAAGCTACTACAAATACCGGTTACGTACCACTGCTGTCTTCGTTTTAGAGAGTCCCCCCATCCACCCCTACTCCTCCCTCTTCCTAAATGGGTGACATGGTTGCCCAGTGCTTAGCACTGTTGCCTTACAACAAGAATGTCTCTGGTTCCAGGCTTTACCAAACCAGTAGACGTTTCTGTGCGGAGTTTGCACTTTCTCCCTGTGCTCAAGTTGGGTTTCGCCCGGGTTTCCCGGTTTCCTCCCACCGTCCAAAAACATGCAACTTAGGTTAATTGGTAACACTTTACAATAAGGTTCATTAGTTAATGCATTTACTAACATGAACTAATCATGAACAACACATGTACAGCATTTATTAATCATAATTAAACATTTACTAATGCATTATTAACATCCAAGTCCATGCTTGTTAACATTAGTTAATGCACCATGACTTAACATGAACTAGCAATGAACTACTGTATTTTCATTAACTAACGTTAACTAATATAAACAAATACATTACTAAATGTATTGTTCATTGTTTGTTCATGTTAGTAAATGCATTAATTAACATTAACTAATGAACCTTATTGTAAAGTGTGACCGGTTAATTGACTAATCCAAATCGGCACTATAGACATGCTCCTAGTAAGTACTTATCTCTTAAGAGCAATCACTATCTGTTCATTAGTTACTACTGCAGGGGAGTTCTCGAGATCTACCTGAGCTCAAACTCCACTCTTGCCTTGCAACGGGAGGGAGCTCCGGGCTCGAGGATCTTATGAGCTCAGGGTGGTCTTCCGGGACAGCATGCCAAAGTAGCTTATAATTAATCATCAGCTAAGTGTGAACTCTTGAAACAGATTTTAAACAAGCATTGAGTTCTATTCTGAACTTTGTATTAAAAGGTACAACTTTACTTTTGACAAAATTAGATAAATTTACTAAACACAATGAATTTTCTCTTTTCAGAATATGCCCAAGTTTAATTCTATTTCCATCAGTGGATACCACATACAGGAAGCTGGTGCTGATGCCATCCTGGAGTTGGCTTACACTATTGCCAATGGACTGGAGTACTGCAGGACTGGACTAAAGGCTGGACTCACTATTGATGAATTTGCACCCAGGTTAGCTTAGAAATTCTGTACATTTCTACATAAAAATAATAGTACATTCTATTTTAAACAATTTATTACACCATGAATATAAAGTAATTGTTATATTTAATGTAATGTACTGTTATAGCTATATTATTCATTCGTTAATATTTGTTAATACTTTCATTAATCATTTTTCAAATAATTAATTAATAGTATTTAATTCTTTTAAAATAAATATACAAATCGAATTATTTTCAATTCAATTCAATTAAAAAAACTCGCCTTATCCCCAAAAGGGTTAGAAAATTGTCTTCAGACAGATGCTCACATTTCCAGTAATAACGCTGAGTCGCACAGCTAAAATGTTTCCTAAAGGTTTCATCATATACAGTATGTGAAACGGGCTGTTTTGTGTCATCTCTGTTTAGATTGTCTTTCTTCTGGGGCATCGGGATGAACTTTTATATGGAAATAGCGAAGCTGAGAGCAGCACGACGTCTGTGGGCGACACTCATCAAAGAGAAGTTTCAGCCGAAGAACTCCAAATCCCTCCTGCTGAGAACTCACTGTCAGACATCTGGATGGTCCCTTACTGAGCAGGTACCCTGAACGCAAATCCACAGCCAGCTGGTGAACGGCTCATTAAACAAACTGTGAACAGAAAAAAAAAACATGTCTTACATATGATATATGTGTTAATTATTTTGTCAGTTGCTTGTCTTTCATTTCAATAATGTTATACTTAGTAGCTAAGCAATTTTTAAAATGGATCCCAGGGCATGTTGGCCTATTCGGAAATGAACAAGCAGACAAACCTGCCAAAACAGCCCTAACAGAGAAAATAAGAGTGCAAAATCCCACCTTCAGATTTAAAACTATTAATAAAATGCTATATTTAAAAAAAAATGACAAGCAGAATAGGATCTGTGCACTTTCAGAAATAAAGGTACAGCATCTGTTACTGGGGTGGTACCTTTTCAAAAGGGTACACTTTTGTATTACAGGTGGACATTAGTACCTTTAGGCAATAGCGGTTCTAGTTTAAATAGAGCCCTGGTTGAAACACCCCACATACACCCGAATATGGACAAAACGAGTATTGGGATTATTAAAAATATTGATATTTATTATAAATAAAATTATTATTAATATTATTTCATACAATTATTTATCTAAATAAAAAACAGAAAACAATCCTAATGGTAACTGGAAAACAATGTAAAGAAAAAACTACAGTAATATGCTAAGATCACTTTTATTATATTTTGCATGATTATTAATTATCACAGTTATAAAAAAATATATGTTTTATAAAATAATCTGTTCATCCTAGACCCAACTCAAGGGGGGTTCACTCTAATACAAGTTTTATTTATGGAGAAAATTGTGTATATTCCATACAAATTATAAAGCTGATCTGTCCGTTCTTGTCACATGACTTGCAATGCTCTTGAAGCATTCATTCAACTGGGAAATAACAAACTCTAAAAGACGCACTAGTCGAACAGCCCCTAAAAGGCCACCGTCATTTGCGATCTCCAGCAGTTGATCTTCTTGCACAGACATGCTGGATTCACCCTATTTGTTGACAAATGGTTTGCAGATCTGTACCTTGGCGCTACATGGGTCTTTCGCTACGCCTTTTTCCCTTTAGCAAAGAAACTTTCCAAAAACATCTGTTTCTTACTCCTTTTGCTGCTTGTGAGTTAAATTTGGCCTCTCAAATGACCAAGATGTAACAAGAGAATGGGGTAATTTTTCAAAATAAAAGATTTTTCAAAATAAGAGATTGATCCAAGATTGATGAAAGATGGTGGTTGAGGAGCACTGCCATATCGGACACTCAAGACTCACTCTTGGACATCTACTCAAAAGAAAAGTGCCGCCAAAGTGTCAATATTGCAACAAATAATCAAAGTGTTTTAAATGTATACCTTTGGAATGCCTTGTTTTAATCTTATCTGACAATGATTTTTATCTGGAGAGATATTTTTAAATTTGAATACTTCAAATATGGTAAAAAAAAATGTATCAAAAGTTTTATGTATTGATTATTACTGCTGAAAGTCTTTTTCATTTTTATAATTGTATTATTATAGAAAAGTGATATTTCTAAAATGTATTAAATTTGATATAATAAATTCAAATCTCTCTCTTGGTAGCCACGCCCATGTGAAATGCTATCGGTTCAAAACAGGCTGTATTGTAAAATTTCCCTGAACTCAAATATGTTAAGCTCTGCTTAAATTGTGTGATTTTAGCCATGAATTGGTCGTCTAAAACAAAATTGGGAAATCCTAAAAGAAGACCTGAAATCCTATGTTAAAATCTGTAATCTTTTAGGGTTGGATTGACATGTTCACCGACAGACGCCCTGTCTGCATGTTTCAGTTGAAATTAAATCACAGATTAACCAAAGCTGCACGTTTCAAGGCACTTAAAGTCCACGTGAACCAGAAGTTGCTGAGACTTTTATTTCAGTATGTTGATTTACTTGCAATGAAACAAAATATTGTGTTGGGGCGGGGCTTTCTTTTTGCACATCATTGCCATGTAGCTAACTAAGAGGGGCGTGGTTGAGAATATTATGGCTGGAGCATCAAACTGACATCAACAGAGAAGAACAGCCACTCCAAACATGAAAGCAAAATAGTCAAAATTTGATTGAAGATTACTTAAACAACTTTTAGGAACCAAATACTTAAAAGAAATTATGCTCTAATAAAACAACCACTGTAAAATTTGATTTCACACAGACTTCAAGAATAACTTTAAACATAAATTAAATTCTGATTAAATCTGCTCTTCAGGACCCTTACAACAACGTGATCCGTACCGTAATCGAGGCCATGGCTGCTGTGTTTGGAGGCACTCAGTCTTTGCACACCAATTCTTTTGACGAAGCTCTGGGTTTGCCCACGGTCAAGAGCGCCCGCATCGCCCGCAATACCCAGATCATCATCCAGGAGGAGTCAGGCATCCCAAAGGTGGCTGATCCCTGGGGTGGATCCTACATGATGGAGGCTCTCACCAATGACGTCTACAACTCGGCCCTCAAGGTTCGTAGGAAAAAAAAATAATAATGAAATTATATATATATATATATATATATATATATATATATATATATATATATATATATATATATATATATATATATATATATATATATATATATATATATATTAGGGATGTGCAGAGCAGCTGGTATTTGTATTTGTATTTGTTGAGGGGGGAAAAGTATTTGTATTTGTATTCGAGTAAAATTCAAAATGGCGCAAAAATATATATTTTTTCTATTACACTTCTAATTTACATTATAGTGAAAGTATTGTTTAATTATACCCATTATATAAATTATAGATATGCAATATTGGCTGTTGTTTTTGAACATGTGACAAGAAATGTCATTGAAAAGAAAATAACATAGAAGCCATTATCTCATCCATGGTTAAACCAACAACTAATAAAATACCATTGTGAATATTATGAACCCCACCACCACCGTTCTTGACACTGAATAGACGGAATAAAAACAAATAATACTTCAAAAAAACTGTTCTTTTTCTGAAAGAACTTCTTTCCAATGCACAGAATTCCAAAAACTATAATATTAACTAAATAAATCTAAATAAACCCTGCCTGGGAGATCTGGCAGAACAAAAGTATTCTATATAATACTAAAAGATACAGCCCTGCTATTGTCATCTGCCAGCCACAAAAAAGACACAAAGTTTGTTTGTTTGTTTTTTTTATGTTTGAAACTGACTTGCTGGGGCAGAATGTGGCTGTGTTGATGGTTTGGTGCTTGTGGAGGATTTAGCAGAACATAGCTGTGCTGATTGAGGGGATTGATGCTTGTGGGGGGTTCACAGACAGTATCAGGAGAGGATGCTTTTAGTGCATGTGATAATACATTACATAGAAGGTTGCGCGGTGGCACAGTGAGTAGCACTGTCGCCTTACAGCAAGAAGGTAGCTGGTTCGAGCCCCGACTGGGTTCTCCCCATGTTGGCGTGGGTTTCCTCCGGGTGCTTCGGTTTCCCCCACAGTCCAAACACATGCAATACAGGTGAATTGAGTAAGCTAAATTGTCCCTATTGTATGTGTGTGAAAGAGAGTGTATGGATGTTTCCCAGTGCTGGGTAGCAGCTGGAAGGGCAGCCACTGCATAAAACATATGCTGGATAAATTGGTGGTTCATTCCACTGTGGCAACCCCAGATTGATAAAGGGATTTAGCCGAAAAGAAATGAATGAATGATTATGGATAGAAGATGTTGACAGATGTTTAATATCTCTGCCTCTGCTGATTTCACTTTTGCACACATTATACAGTATCACTTTGTTTTATCTGCAGCAGCACTGACTGTAAAATGCTTCCACAAAAAACATGAAGGTTTTTTTTTCTTTTGACTGGTGGAGGACTAAGAAATGGCTCAGCAGCACTCTTTTTCACTCTTTTTCTGGGTGCCCAAATGTATTTGAGGAGTTTCAAGTTAATAAAAAGTGACGGGAAGCTATGCTAAGGTTAACTAGCCTATAGCATATATCTTGCTGTCTGCAAAAGACAGTAATGTAGACGTACCATATAACTCCCATAAGTGCATACTATTCGACACAACTGCAAAAGCATCGTTTTAACCTTTATAAACGAACGTTAACGTTACTCTGTCAACAGTCTATTTCTAAATTACCGCGCTAACAGAGCTAACGTTGCGTAAACAGAGCACCCGGTTTCAGACGTCAAAAATGCAGCGTAATAGAAAATCCCGATTAAAATTCGCTACAAGTTTATAAACTGCATCTGGAACCCAATTAAGGTACAAAAATCTATTTAACAAAAACAGTAATGCAGTGAAGTATTTTTTTCGCTCAGCCGAGCCTTCTGTCTGTTGCTGTGGAGAAGCTTGTGCCAGACACCCTGTTATCTCCGCCCCGCCCTCCGACATGCCGACTGAGCGTCTCTCTCTCTCTCTCTCTCTCTCTCTCTCTCTCTCTCTCTCTCTCTCTCTCTCTCTCTCTCTCTCTCTCTCTCTCTCTCTCTCTCTCTCTCTCTCTCTCTCTCTCTCTCTCTCTCTCTCTCTCTCTCTCTCTCTCTCCCACTCACTCACTCACTTACGCGGGCATGCACTGTGGTCTCATGAGGAAACGCTGCTTTTTGATATAGCGTTTTTCTTGCTCCCGAATACAAATAATTTTTCAAGTATTTGTTCGAATCAAGTGTTCGTAAAAACACGCTATTCGTGCCTTTCCGAATACCGTATTCGGGTTCGGCTCCACCCTTAATATATATATATATATATATATATATATATATATATATATATATATATATAAAATCCTAAATGCAATAAGGTGCATTTCTGTCAAGTTCTGTCAAGCTATTGTATTGGTAACCTAATAACCAACAGTAAACAAGGCAAGTGTATCAGAGGCCAGCCAGTAGGTGCTGTGCAGGTAAACATCATTCCTCTGACCTCTAAAGGTGCTCTATCGACAGACGCTAGAGGCTATGCTCTTTAGCCTCCTTGGTAGAGCAACCGACTCCCAGGTGGAACGTCGCCGACTTGATACCAGCTCGGAACAGGTTGGGTGGCGTGCGACTGGCGGGGTTACACAAGCATAATGGAGACAGCTGATTGGTCACATTGGTGTAATGTTCGCGACGTCAGAGTTTATTGGCAAATGTGTTTCCATCTTTCATTTATGCACATTAACCCTTTTTTCACAATTCCAGTAACACCTTATGTTTGTGTTAAACTTTTCACAAATTAAGAGATTTTTATGAGATATTTAGCATTTCTACCTAGCTAGTGGCGAGAAATGTATTTAGTTACTGTATTTGTCAACAGTCTTTGTTTTCCCCGTTATATGTCCGCATAATGAAAAACGCACTTGACTTAATGTAATAAATCTGGATTTGCGGTTAAAAAAGTTGATTTAAAGCACGTGATGTAATGATTGTTTATTTGATTCTGGATTCATTATTTGAATGTGAATTATATAATTACTGAATTATTATTTTGTGATTTTTTTTTTTTTTTTTTTTAATATTATTTTAAATAAAACTAAAATAATTTATTAAGACTTATACAAATACATAATCATTTCTTTAATGAATGAATGAATTAATAAATAGTTAAATCTTTCAACATTGCATTTATTTAATAATTTATAAAATGTTGAAAGATTTCAACATTGAATTTGTTTAATAATTTATTTTCAAACCTTAAGACCGTTATTTTCCTGTTATTAACTTAAAAATAATCTGTATTCTGTATATTTACTGTAATCTGTATTATTCTGTAGTATTAAAGCTGGCTGCATGAATAAATTATTTAACCTAGATATGTTTCATTCATTATATTTAATTAATTAATAATAATATTAGTAATAATGACAACAGCATTTTCATTTACATCTCATAAAACAAAATAATTGGATTTCTTGGATTTAGAAATAAGTACAAAAATAATAATTAAAAAAAAAAAAACGTAAAAAAAAAAATTATTTTCTGGCAGCAGGGGCTCCAGAAAATAACCGTAACAAAAGAAAAAAAGACTCAGAATAAAAAAATGTAAATAATCTGTAAAAAAAACTTTTCCCTAATTCCCTAATTAAAAGTTATTACTGTCATTTTACAGATTTTAACTGTAATTACAATTACGGGAATATGCTGAAGCATACTAATAGGACTTTTAATTTGCCAGTAATCTGGGTTAATCGTTTCCTGTGATTTGAATGCCAATGCAAATTCGATGCGTTTAAGGTCTGTTTTCTTTACAAATCAGTGATCTCCAATGGCTGAGTAATATCCGATATAAAGTGGGTCTCAGATTGTACAAGAAGCACTGCATTAAATTACATTTCCCCCGCCATGTCTTTATAATATGAGCATTTATTTTACCCCAGTATATTCAATGGAGCTTCTGCGCCTGACTGCCGATTCTGACAGGCGCGTGCGAGTAAATGGCTATTGCAATTACACCGATTATTATTGTCATTTTACAAATTTTTACTGTAAATATAAAATTTCTTAATGTAATTATACAGATAATTAATGTGATTATAAGGATAATTACTGTAAATATGCAGGTTATTAATGTAATTATACAGATTCATTTATTAAATTATACATGAAATCTCTAAATATTCCATTAATTTTTCTACTTTTAACATACCTTTAAAACTAGAAAAAAAAGTTTAAAGAACGATTAAAAAAAAGGTTAGGTACAAATAATTGCTGTTGTCAAAAAACACAGTAAATATAACTATAAACTATAAAATAGTTTTCACAAATATTTTAAGGATATGTAGGTTAAACAATTTTAAATTAAATCAATTTTCTTGAGAAAATACAAGTAACGCATTTACAAGTAACGCATTTGGTCATTATTTAACAACAAAAAACAAGGTTAGTGTCGTGAGGACGCCTGCACAACAAAGCTGAGGATCAAATAGCAGTTTATTAACACAATCATCTTGTAATTAAAGGTTGAAACAGGAACAAACTGATGCATACAGATAATCCTAAAGGCGGCAAACAAAATTACAAAGTAAAAAATCAGTCCACAATGATCTTCTGGCTGTGTGTGTAATCAGTTACAATTAGGAACCCAGGTGTGTAAGGTGCATGCTGGGAGTTGTAGTTCGTTAAAGTAACGTTTGTAGTTTTCCAGCGATCCTCTGCCACAAGATCACTGGTGATCGTCACAATTCGCATAGCACCATTGTTAGAGTAGTAAAACAAACATTTCATAGTTTACAGTACATGCATTATATGCATTCTACAAACATTAAGCTATTGTTTTTTATTTTTTTAACCTCATGGTATAATCTTCAATAAAAACAATTTGACAGAATTTTTGTTTCCCTATTTTTACAGGAATAACCTGTAAATATTAATGTAAAATTATGTGTTACTCTCTAAAAATACATGAAATTTCCATTAAAAAGCAGAAAAATAAAGTAATGCCAAATTGCAAGCAATAACTGTATATTTAGTGTTAGAATTTTTTTTATTACAGAGCATATCTCTAAAACAACAGGCATTTCACTCTATAATGAAAAAACTGAAAAATTCTGTAAAAAAATACAGACAATTACCTGTAAAATAACGTTTATTTTTTAAAGTGTAGTTGCTTTTTAAAAAAGGCCCTTTCAGACCTGCTTTAATGCGCTGTGACATTCTGAATTTGGCTAGCAGAAAATGTAATATTTATGAAATATTTTCATGACTTCTGTTTGTTCTTTAGTTTATCACAGAGATTGAGGACATGGGAGGTATGGCTCGTGCTGTAGCCGAAGGAATTCCCAAACTGCGCATCGAGGAGTGCGCTGCCCGAAGACAAGCACGCATTGATTCAGGTACAAAATCTAGCACACACACACGCCTGTTCATATACACATGGCCGAATCCATAATTACAGTCCAGGACACATGACAGGCCCCATTTAACTGTGAAGCACTTGTTATGAAACCTCCATGAACAGAGGAACTGACCCCTGTCAGTCACATGCATTAAAAACATGCATATGAACTCAAATGGAAATATTAAGCTTGCTTGAAAAAGCAGTTAGAGTACAACAACAATCTTCTAAAAAGAAAAAAATTTGGCCTACAAATGTTCTTGGCCTACGTATTATCAAACTTTTATTTAGCACAGATGCATTAAATGGATCAGAAATTAATGCAATAATATATCTTATACAATTAATTATTGTTAACAAAAAGTAATATACCTATTAAAGATTAATTATGGTAATAATTCAAATATAAATCAGGGTACAATACTAGTACGTGCCTCACAAATCTCTGTTTTAAATTTATATTTTCTATAGGAAGCTTTATAATATTTTATTTGTGCATATACATTAGATTAGTCAGTACTGAAGCCAAATCTGGAGCTAATCTGACAAAATAATGACAACTGTCCGGAAATTAGTACACCTACATTTATATGTTAGGGAAAAATCTTTAAATAAATGTATTATTTTTAAAACAAGAAAATTCAAGAGAAACAAAAAAATCTATAAGATTTTTATCCCACATGATTTTAATTGTATTATTTTTCTATTTCTAAAGATGTTTGGTGAGTTTAATTTGTTTAAATGCACTAAAACATATTACCTATATATATATATATATATATATATATATATATATATATATATATATATATATATATATATATATATATATATATATATATATATATATATATATATATATATATATATATTTATATATATATATATATATTTTTTTATTTTATTTTATATTATAAGTTTGAAACCTAACTTATATTTAAATATCATTTTCTATATATATATACAGTTGAAGTCAGAATTATTAGTCCCCCTGTTTATTTTTTCCCCCAATTTCTGTTTAACGGAGAGAAGATTTTTTCAACACATTTCTAAACATAATAGTTTTAGTAACTCATCTCTAATCACTGATTTATTTTATCTTTGCCATGATGACAGTAAATAATATTTTACTAGATATTTTTCAAGACGCTTCTATACAGCTTACAGTGACATTTAAAGGCTTAACTAGGTTAATTAGGTTAACTGGGCAGGTAAGAGTAATTAGGCAAGTTATTGTAAAACGATGGTTTGTTCTGTAGACATTCGAAAAAAAAAATCAAGTAACAATCAAAATAAAACAAATAAGATTTTCTCCATAAGAAAAAAATATTATCAGACATACTGTGAAAATTTCCTTACTCTGTTAAACATCATTTGCGAAATATTTAAAAAAGAAAAATAAATACAAACGGGGGCTAATTATTCTGACTTCAGCTATAAATATATTAGTGCTGTCAATCGATTAAAAAGAATAAACCAATTAATAGCACCTTTTTTGAAAATTAATCGTGATTAATCACATTTAAAAGACTGAAATTTGTAATTTTGGCTATACAAACAATTGCACTCATTGTAAAGTTGTATTGCTGTGAGTTAAGAAAGTTAATTATAAAGTAGAAACAATTTTACTCAGTCCTCTTTTATTCAGTCAGTTGCTAAGACAGTCCAGTCTGTTGACATTATCGGAGGACAATGTGGCCCTTTTCTTTTGAATGATGCGAGCTGAGTGTTACGCAATCTCACATATCTGACACATTTGAGGGCTGATGCTGAAAGACAGAGAAATGGGCTGTCTTTGACAGCTCGCAACTTCATGTCATTTTCTGAGTACATGTACATGGTCACCAATACTCTGATTTTCATATGATTAAGATAATACTCTCATTAAGAGTCTACCATGTGAGCAGCGATTTTTGTCTACCTTAAAGGACCACAGAGTCACGAAATGTGGAGGTGTAACATGGTTGTGCTTCTCTTATGCCTAGTTCAGACTGCGTGATTTTAGCCCCGATTTTGGCTCGCCGACAGGTTTTGAGAAATCGCCGACAAATGCCTGAAATCACAGGCAAATCGCTGCTCGTGCACGTGAGTGACAATCACACAGTATGAACTTTCAAAGACGCGATCTGAGAGAATCGCCAATGAGTCGCCGATGCCTGCGAGATATTTGGCATGCTAAATATCTGGAGCTGTCGGCGATTCAAATCATGCCGTGTGAATTGAGTTTTGACTGAAAATAACATCAGCCATCGCCTACAGCCAATGAGAGAGCAGCATTCACTTGCGTGTGTGTGTGTGTATACCTGCTGCAGGCCAGCGGGAGGCTGGGGGAGAAGTTAAAAGCGCTCTTTTTCGGTTTATTTGAACCCACGAAATGGAGGAAAAACTAGTGGAGGTTTAACAGGACTCTGGAGCAACCGTGTCTGTTTGACGTTTCATACAGAAAGAAATTAGTTTATTATCAACGTTGAGGAGAAATGGCTAATTCCCTTTAAACCCAGGTGAGCAAACATGTACATGTTCCCATTAAAAGCTTCTTTCTCATTATGTAGTTAATAACAAAAGATATACTACGTGTTTTTGGCTGTGAGACGTAGTTTGGACAAAGTTGTCAGCGATTCTTCCTATAGTAAAGTCATGCAATCTGAAAGTCCCTGTCGCCGATCCATCTTGCAGTGTAAACAAAGCAGCGACGAAACGCAAGCCCAGATAGTCATGCAGTGTGAAAACATCTGTGACACGACTACTTTGAAAATCATGCAGTCTGAACTCGGCATTAATGAGTTATGGGTGTGTTTTGAGCATAACCTGCTTATGCTTAAGATTTGTTTCAAAACTGTTTCTAAATTTAGTTCTAATTTCCAGCAAACGAATAAATGAACAATAACAACGAAGTGTGGCCAAACAATTGAGTTGTATCCAAATACACTACCTATTCTTATGCCCCATATGGGGATGCAGATGTCTCAAAAATCGACAGGAGGACAAATCTAAACTTGTTTAATAAAACAAATATAAATATGCATATAATATATAATACTGCTAGTAATAATGACAACAATATACAATTGCAAATTGTCATGAATAAACTGAAAAAAACGCCCGGGGTGAGGCATGGAGGCTGTGTTTTTTTATATTTATGTAGAAAATAATATATATATAAATATATTTGTAAATTGCTGTACATCCTGTGTGTATTAAGCAATTTGTAAGCGTTTGAACTCGCATAGGTGCTTAAGAGCAGCTTTTAGTTGGTGAATGGTGCGGTCTATTTCAGTTCCTCAAAATAGCAACGTGCCAACAATGCGCCCTAACACACCTCCTTTTTAGACCAGCACATCCTTGAGTCCACAAAGTGGCACAAATGGATTTGCTATTTGCACAGCATAGTGCAAGATGTGAAAATTACAGTTGCGTTGGTCTGTAAAAAGCAGCAAATCATGCCAAACACACCTTGCGCCTTTTTGAGCCAGGTGTACGATAGTGCCCATAGTATCTAAATATATTAAGGGTTTTTATATTTTCCTATTTTCCAGTTTTTTTATTATTATTATCATGGTTATTATTTTGTTTTTGTATTTGTTGGAAAGAGGCATTAAAGTTTCTTTTGCATCTGTTCCTCTAGTGCAGTTTTGTCATGTCTGTTTCTGAAAGCGTCAATACTACATGTTAGCTTGATAAAAACATTGCAGCCATTACAAGAAGTGATTGATGCACCCGAGAATTGAATCTGAGTGGAAGAACTATATTTACAGAGAGCATTTGAAGTGATGTCTTTTCATTTAAGTAGTAAATAGATTAGGAGCTGTTCACAGGTGAATGGATGTTAAGGAAGATGGCACTTTAGAGTTCTCTCACCTGCCGCGCAGACATGTACTGTAATCGCTCAAGCAAAAAATGGAACTGAACTAGTCCACACGTCCTCTAAATGCTTGTGTCAATGCACTCTTGGCAGATACTTTTCAAAAGCACTGACATGGAAAGCGACGGAAAATCAGCAGCCCCCAGAGAGGTTTTTTGACTGTAGGGTGTGTTTTAGGGAGGAATCCATTCATTTTAGGCTCAGTAGTAGTATTACGCCCTGTCTAGAAAATAATGTGATTTGTTATCTGTGTTGTCAGTCTGACAGGCTCCAGAATTAGATTTCTGAAAATGCAATGGAACACAATTGAATAGAATAAAAGCTGTGTAGAGAAGCACCAACATTTAAGTCTGATTTTAGGCTTCTTGCAACTGTGAATCGATATAGAAGGGAATAAAAATAAAATAATCTAGACATTTCTGAACTACATACATATTTCTCTGCTTGGCTTTAAAACATTTCCATTGGTCTCTGTAATAGAAAATAATTGATTATGATCGTTTAAATATATTTTATAAAATGTTATTTTACATAGTAAATATTGTTCAATACATATTGTATATTGTCATCGTCATGGTTAAAATAGCATTGGTAGTTTTATTTAGTTTTATTAGTATTAATATGTTTGGTTTTAAAATAAGGTTGATTGTTTATTCCATGTAAATAGACTTTGTATACATGATATACATTGCATTTTTGATGTTATGGCAAACATAAACAATTCCAAGTCTGTTACTGTATGTGGGTGGCACAGTGGTTAACACTGTCGCCTTATAGCAAGAAGGTCGCTGGTTTGACTCCTGGCAGGGCCAGTTTGCATTTCTGTGTGGAGTTTGCATGTTCTCTCCGTGTTAATGTGGGTTTCCTCCGTGTGCTCCGGTTCCCCCCACAGTCCAAATACATGCAGGATAGATAAATTGGATAATTAAATTGGCTGAAGTGTATGAATGTGTGTGTAAATGCCAGAATGTATGAGTGTTTTCCAGTATTGGGTTGCAGCTGGAAGGTCATCCGCTGCTTAAAACAAATGCTGGAATGGTTGGCGGTTCATTCCGCATGTTTAAAATGCGAATGTAGTGTTTTCAATTGTGTGTGTTATTTTTGCTAGGCATAAAAATTCTAGTTGTGTATTTAATCTAGTGGTGGGCCATTATCGGCGAATTTTATCTGGAGTTTAAAAAAATATATTGCCATTGATCTATTCTCAAAGTGGAGTTCGGAGCTGGGTCTATTCTACGCAGAATTGTATTCCTGGCCGAATTGCACTGTAGGTGGCGAGAACGAGTCATCTAACCTGTGTGTATTCCTACTGTGAAATTACCACATCAAACGTGACGTGCTAACATGGATGCAGTTCACTAGAGGGAATCTGATTAATGTTAGCTCCACACCTAACTATCAGGCTCCTGTAGAGTTTATGCGTTCAAGTAAAACATACAAATAAAATGCATCGGTTGCGTTTTAAAATGAATTACGGTGATGAAAGTCAAACCGATGAGCCGTCTGACAAAAAAGTGCCCTTCTGAAGCAAATGAGCAGGATGCCCTTTTAGATCTTTCACTTACTTCGAAGACACTATTGACTATGCTTATATAGACATCTGCAATCTAGTTATTAGCCTTAATAAGAATAATATAATATATAATAATTTAATTTAAAGGTGTTTACGTGAAGTGCTTTCATGTAGGAGTTTACTGTAATTTTGGGCGACTTTAACTGTTTGAACATTTCATTCATGCCCCATGACAAACTGGGGTATTAGACGCAAATTAAGAGTAAGGACTGGTGAGAGTGTTATGGACTTTAATAACACACGGCAAACGGAAAGCAAAAAAAAAAAAAACTTCCGCATTCAGCTGTGTGTGTGTGTGTGTGTGTGTGTGTGTGTGTGTGTGTGTGTGTGTGTGTGTGTGTGTGTGTGTGTGTGTGTGTGTGTGTGTGTGCGTGCGCGTGCGCGTGTGCGTGTGCGTGTGCGTGCGTGCGTGCGTGCGTGCAGTGCTTTACTGACAGCCGCGTGTGTGGCTCTTGTCGGAAAATATGCCGAAAAGTCTTACATGATGGTGTTTACTGTTTGCGGTGTTTACTTCAATATTGCCATTAATATATACATACTCCACATGTCTTAATTCCATTTCCAGTTCAGTTGTGACTTTAGTCAGATTAAGGTAATCAAAAATTAGCTGTTTTGAGCTTATGTAGGCCTACAGTTCAAAATGTATGTTTAACTGAATGAACATTTTGTAAACACAAGTACTTCTTATTGAACATCATTTATTTTCATCACCAATTATCACAGTACAACAGTTTCTCAAGCAGTTTGTGATGCATTTTGGAAACAGGAGATGAGCCCCTGGTCTAATGCGCTACCTGGCTTGAAAAACCCATTCTCAGAGACTTACTTTAGTCATTATTTGGGTAGCACACATATTCTGAATGCCTTCAGCAGACTTCAAATGAGCCATTTTAATCTAGATTAATTCCAAGATTACAGTGAGATTTAATAATTTAATAATTTTATTAGTCCTAGATTTAATACAGAAGACTTTATGGTATTACAGTACACCCAGTAAGGGGGTTTTAGTAAGATTTTACCATATTATTATTATTATTATTTTTTGTTCTTACCATATATTAATTTACTTTATATACTGTTAATGTTTACATTTAAAACTGCTAATAAATATATACCGTATATATATATATATATATATATATATATATATATATATATATATATATATATATATATATATATATATATATATATATATATATATATATATATATGCTTATATATGCTTATATATATATATATATATATATATATATATATATATATATATATATGCTTATATATATATATATATATATATATATATATATATGCTATATATATATATATATATATATATATATATATATATATATATATATATATATATATATATATATATATATATGCTTATATATATATATATATATATATATATATATATATATATATTTCAGAAATTTTCCGAACATCTTTTCCGCCACATACAAGAAGGAAATGACAGTGCATGACTTTTAGAAGAAATGGCTTGTTATTGGAGATTATTAGATAAATTAACTCGTTAAAACCTTTTACAAAACCTATTTTTAATTCATGCCATTGTGCATCTGCTGTTTTTGTTGTTTTGAAATCTATTTCTTCTTAGACTTGTGACAGATGGCAGTCGATGTTGTTCAATATCTCTATGCACAGATGTGCGAAGTGCTCTAACCATAGCTCATTTTTTGATATGTAAATAGCCTCACAGCTGCTAACGTTGATTCCTTTTAATTGATCGTGTTCTTGAATGTAACTTGGGAATGTAGAAATTGTGAAGTATGTTAACTGAAACCCAATTCTCTTTCTGTTTGGATTAATGCATTTCCACTTGGGGGCAGTCTTTTTACATATATACATAAACACATACTAGCCGGCCACTTTATTAGATACACCTTGCATTAATACTATATACACAGTTAAAGTCTATGTGAATTCAGTCTGCTGTGAATTTTTTTTCTTTTTCAGATATTTCCCAAATTTTGTTTAACAGAGCAAGGATTTTTTTTCACAGTATTTCCTATAATATTTTTTCTTCTGGAGAAAGTCTTATTTGTTTTATATTGGCTAGAATAAAAGCAGTTTGTAGTTAAAAAAAAAAAAAAAAACTTCCTTTAGGTAGTATAATTCAGAAATATGGCATGAATTATCATCTTTATGCTGATGACATACAATTATTTATTTCTGTTGAGCCAAGAGACACTGCTGCATTGGAAAATTTGTCCAACTGCATGTCCAATATTGTGCAATGGATGACTGCAAATTTTTTAAAGCTGTTGTGGGCAAAAAACCTGAGCGAGAGAGGATTGAAGCAGAACTGTGTTCTTTAGGTTTACAATCAAAAAAAGAATTAAAGAACCTGGGTGTTATTTTCGATTGTGATCTTAATTTTAAATCTCATATTAATCAAGTTACAAAAACATGTTTTTATCATTTAAGAAATGTTGCCAAAATTCGTTCTTTCCTATCTTTTGATGATGCCAAGAAATTAATTCATGCTTTTATTTTCTCTCGGCTTGATTATTGCAATGCTATCTATACTGGTCTACCTAAGGGTTCTACAATGAAGTTGCAATTGATACAAAATGCATCAGCCAGAGTTTTAATGAAATTAAAGAAACGAGAGCACATTACACCAGTATTAATAGAATTACACTGGTTGCCTGTGCACCAAAGGATAGATTTTAAGATTCTTTTATTAGTTTTTAAAGCACTACACAATATGACACCTTCCTACATTTCCGACTGTTTAACAAAATATAATCCAAACCGTTTACTACGCTCTTCTAGTGCTGGACTTTTAGAATTTTATCCTGTAAACCTGATGTGATCTGGCGGCACTTCTTTTAGCCATTATGCTCCAAAAATTTGGAACTGTCTCCCCCTTGAAGTGAAAGAATCCCCAAGTATTCATGTTTTTAAAAAGCGTGTTAAGACACATCTTTTTAAAATTGCATATGATTAAACAAGTTTGTTAGGTGTACGCATTTTATCTATGTTGTTGTAGGTCTATGTATGTAATGTATGGTGTGTGCCTGCATATGTAAGGACTATTGTGTGTGTGATAATGTGGATATATACTTACATTTTGTGCACATGAATGCTTTTATTTCAGTATATGTGATAAGTTTTTGTGGTCTATTTTAATGCTTTTGTTGTTGTTTGTGAGGCACTTTGAGTTGCATGTATGTTGGAAAAGTGCTATACAAATAAAGTTTATTATTATTATTATTATTATTATTTTAAGGTCAATATTATTAGCCTTTAAATGTCACTTTAAGCTGAATACTATCTTGAAAAATATCTAGAAAAATATTATGTACTGTCATCATGGCAAAGATAAAATAAATCAGTTATTAGAAATGAGTTATTAAAACTATTATGTTTAGAAATGTGTTGAAATGTGTTGAAAAATTCTGTGAATCTGAAATTGGGAAAAAAGATACAGGGAAGCTAATAATTATAATACTTCTGTCTTCACCTGTATATGATCAAAACAAACACAACGTTGTTAAAATCTTTTAAATAATAGCATTACTTTAGTCAAATCATGCTAAAGTTAAGTTTATTTATCAAATATGATGTTTTTTTTCCTCAACCCATCAGTTTTTTTATGTCTACAGAATTGCTTTCCCTGTATAAAATGACAGAGCTTTCATCATAAAGCTAAGCATTTTAATACCATCTATCTAAAGGCAGATTATTTGGAGATTTAGAACAATAAATGATACTTGTATGCATTTTAGTATTCTGTGCTAGTCTTATAGATTATTATGGAAGTATAATTCCTTTGTATTCGTTCACCCAATGTCTTTATAAGTAAATCTGAGCTGCTTTATGTTCTATATTCTTCTTATAAATCAGATGGGCCATTAAAATTCTAATGCCTAAAATAATATCTGTTGCATCAAATATACTACAGTATATGCATCTGTTTAGTAGAGAGGTTTAGTAAATAAATACTACTTGCATAGCCTATTGCTCAAAAAGACTTGAATGCACGTTGCAATACTGTCATATGATGCAGGTCACACACTGAGAAGCGCAGCACCACATCTAAAAGGAAAATGTATACATTCGCTAGGCTCTGTAGATGTGTTTTTCTGATTTTCATCCGGTTGGCGTGACATTTTCTGATGCATGCTTTCCCTCATCTATTTCTCTTTCCACATCTGATCATAATTCTACCATGTGTGATATACAGAGAGCAGAGAAATACAAACGCTCAATGCAGACACAGTAATGACATACTATAATGTAAATAAGAAATAAAAAAATCACTTGTTTGTTTAGTAAAATAAAGCATAGGACTTGTTCTGTGGGATAGGAATCTTAAATGACTTTTGTTGTGATCTAGTGCTAGAAAATAAGATTAAATAACTATAAAATAAAAATAAAATTAAGTAAGATTGAGTGTTGTTGAAACAGACATAAGGAGCTACTTTTGTTTTAAACATGTTTATTTAAGGTTATCAAAATGAATGCTTTTACAGGCATTATCAAACGCAAGTTTTACAAAAAATTGTGCAATGGTTTGAAGAAATTATATTGATCTTTAAAAATAAGTAAATAAGCTAATAGATAGATGGAGGTAAGAAAAGAAAAAAAGGCAAACATCACACCATCTAGAAGTACTAATATTGGTGACCAATTAGTCACAAAGTCTCTGGAAAGGCACATAAAACAAAAATATATTTTCCACATCACAGCACATTCCTATAATATAGACATGTCATTTGAAAAAATAACTTTAAAACAAAACAAAAGGGAAAAAAAAGTCATAACAAAAGTAACAAACAAACAAACAAACAAACAAACAACAAAAGACCATTCCCTGTGAGCCTCTGACAACCCTTTTCCAAAAAACCAACCTAATTGACACACAAAACCGTTTTTCTCACATGTGAGGGCAGGTGATCTATAAAAGGAGAGCATATATTTTGAAAACTGTATGTTATCATTAAGCACAGCGGCAAGCCTCTCAAAGCTGCAAAAATCTCTCTGTACCATTGTGTCACAGAGGGGGGGAGAGTTTTTCATCCATCTAATAAGGATGCATTTTCTTGCCACAAGTAGCAGTTTATCTAACAATTTATAACCTTTTGTGTCAAGGGTTAATGGCATTGCTTGTGTTTTAGAAGGGAATCCCAAAAGAAAAAGACCGGGATCTTTTTTTAATTTCATCTTAAAAAGTGTGTTAATTTCATGTGCAACAAAGTTCCAGAATCTTGAAATGAGTTTGCACTTCCAGAAGCAATGAAAGTATGTCCCAAGCTCTGTATGACACTTAACACAAAGAGCTGGAATAGAAGGATCCATTTTATTCAATAAAACTGGCGTTATATGCAGCCTGTGTAAAATATTATATTGAGTCTCTCTAAGTCGATTACAAATAAAAGTGGATCTAATACACCTCAAAGCCTCTTGCCAGTCATCATCTATATAAACATAACACAGGTCTTCCTCCTCTTATGGGCCACTGTGTTCACAAGTCCAGAGATATTAGAGTGTAGAAAAGAATAACATCTAGAAATAAAATGAACATCATTTTTTGTGTTAGCGAGAAAACTTTCCAAACTATTAAGTGCTAATGTATCTGGTATTTGTTTTTGTTTTGACATAGATTAGTGCCATATTTGCAGATATCCAAAGTGATGTTGGCATGGAAGATCAAATTTTATTTGTAGTTGTTAGAAGGACATTAAAGAGTCGCCCTGAAACAAGTCAGATAGAATACGAATTCCTTTTATGTGCCATGTTTTGAAGAGAGGTGAACCTATGCCAGGGACAAAAACCTGATTCAAATAAATTGGTTTTAAGGAGCTACATTTAAAGATAAGTGTAACAGCTGTGACAGCTGCAGCTCTGCACAAGACGTTTGGCCATATGAGAAATAGTCGTGCCCAACTGAGCCTGGTTTCTCTCGAGGTTTTTTTTTCTCTTCACTTTCGCCAATTGGTGAAGTTTTTTCCTCGCCACTGTCGCACTGGCTTGTATAGTTCGGGACTTGTAGAGCTGCACATTAATGGATTACTCTTCAGTGTTTGAACTCTCAGCAGTGAATATTAAAACACAATGAACTGAACTGAACTAAACGAAACTGAACTTAAACTCTGAAAACTGAACTGACACTGTTTCAGTTCACTGTAATCTTCTATGTGAAGCTGCTTTGACACAATCTACTTTGTAAAAGCGCTATACAAATAAATATGAATTGAATTGAATTGAACTATGAGTCCACCTTAACAGTAACCATATACTGTGCAACATTTAAATTTCGATTTTGGCCTCCACAACGATTATGAAAGAGATAAAATGTTTATTTTGTCACATGCCTCCCCTTAAGTCTGCATTCATTTCTTCTCAAAGTAAAATAACGTACATTCACTTTTGCAGCATGAGACATTCTTGATTTAATGCTATTATAATTATTAGGTGTATTAGATTTATTTATTTATTAATGCTTTTTAAAGCGCAAAATGTGCAGTTCTGTTTATGTGCTCAGAGACAGAACAGAACATGAAAATGTGAAGTCATCTTTTAGCTCAAGGTCGGTATTTACATGTGAAAATGTGCTTAGAGGTGGAGCTAATGCTGAGTTCAGACTGCAGGATTTTAGCCCCGATTTTGAGAAATCATCAACAGATGCCTGAAATCACAGGCAAATCGGTGCTTGTTCACATGAGTAACAATCACACAGTAGGAACTATCAAAGATGCGATTTGAGAGAATCACAGATGAGCCGCCGATCAGATATTTGGCATGCTAAATATCTGGAGCTGTCGGCGATTCAAATCATGCTGTGTGAAATGAGTTCTGATTGAAAATAACACCACTGATTACCTCCAGCCAATGAGAGAGCAGCATTTACTAGTGTGGATATCTGCAGGCCAGTAGAAGGTTGGGGGAGAAGTTAAAAGCGCTCATTTTCAGTTTATTTGGACCCAAGAAATGGAGGAAAAACTAGTGTAAATTTGGCAGGAGCACCCGTGTCTGTTTGATATGTCATCTGAGCAATATCACAACCGAGTCGAAAAAAGAAAAACAATTAAGGGGAAATCCCTTCAAAGCCAGGTGAGCAAAATAAGTACATTTTCTACCACACTAAAGGCTTCTTTCTCATTATGTAGTTCAGGGGCCACCAACCTTTTTGAAACTGAGAGCTACTTCTTGGCTACCAAATATTGTGAAGGGCTACCAGTTTGATACACACTTCTTAAATTACAATTTTTCTCAATTTACTTTTAATTATATGTTGTTATTATTAATGATTAATGATATTCATCTATGTGAAGAGACACTGATCATGTTAATGATTTCTCACAATAGTTCTCAACAATGATTTAACAAGGTAAGAAACAGAAATATCAATATGCAACACTTTATTTGTCTGAAATAGTTGTAGTTTTATATATATATATATATATATATATATATATATATATATATATATATATATATATATATATATATATATATATATATATATATACATTAATGTCATTAACAAATTTTACACCAATGCAGATGTGATTTAAAAAGAATAGCTTTAAAAAGTACTAGATTTAGCTTATTGGGATGTGGTGCAATGGTGAGCTATTTTTAGAACAGGCCTGTGGGCAACTCATGTAATCCTCGTGGGCTGCCCGTGGGCACCATGTTGGTGACCCCTAATGTAGTTAATAACAAAAGATAAACTGCATGACCTGATGTGGGTTCAATGCCACTTCTCACATGTGTTTGGTAGTGAGATGTAGTTTGGACAAAGTTGTTGGCGATTCTTCCTATTGTAAAGTCATGCAGTGTGAAACCCCCTGTCATCGATCCATCTTGCAGTGTAGACAAAGCAGCGACGGAACACCTGACAGTCATGCAGTGTGGAAACACCTGTGACACGACTACTTTGAAAATCATTCAGTCTTAACTCAGCATAAGAGATTATAAACCCTCACTAAATAGAAGTCTTTAAACTACATTTCCCAATTCCTTTTTACACACCTTTAACTTCACATTGGTTTAATTAGGTCGCCACCAATATCAAAATATCAAATCTACACCTTCTGCAAAGCTGTGATAAAACAAAACTCTCTTAACTGTTTTTTTTATAAAGGGAAGGAGCTACTCTGTGTCCCACCCTGTCTTCATGTTTCAGTTGAGATTGCATCCAATTCCGAATAAGAAATACACATTTCAAAGCACTTCACAAAACCTTAAAACCATTTATCAGGAGGTAATGATGCTCAAACAATCTGCAGAGCAGTCTGGAAATGTATAGATATTTGAATTGGAAAATGTGTAGAAAATCATCTTCTGAGATTTTGGTTCATATCGACATGATAACATCACATGGCTGCTGCAGATGTGTCGATGTGACTTGTCGGTAACACTTTAGAATAGGGTTGTATTAGTTAATGTTGGTTAATGCATTTACTAACATGAACAAACAACGAACAGTACATTAATTACAGTATTTGTTCATGTTAGTTCATGAAAATACAGTTCATTGTTAGTTCTAGTTAACTTATGGTGCATTTACTAATTTTAACAAACATAAATTGGGATTATAATAAGGCATTATTAAATTATGTTGAACTTATGTTGAATGCTTTACAAGTATCATTCATACTTAATTCATGTTAGTAAATGCATTAAGTAATGAAACCTTATTGTAAAGTGTAACCGAATCGTCTGTTCTAGCACTCCCCAAAGTTGATCTATTAGATTGAGGTTTGTTGAATTTGGAGGCCTTTTGAGTTTCGTGAAAGAAGTGTCATTTTCAGGAAACCAGTTAGAGATGCTTGACATTTTGGACATGGTGAGTTATCCTGTTGAAAGTAGCTTTACATGAAGGATACACAGGATGAACGTGGTCAATACTCATGTAGGCCGTAGTGTTTAAACATGCCAAGAAAATATCCTCCACACAATTACACCGCCAGCACCCTGAACTGTTAATATATGGATGAATCCATTCTTTTATGTAATTTATTGATATTCCCACCCTACCATCTGAATGTTGCTGCAGAAATTGAGAAATTGGGTTGCATTTTTTCTAATGTTCAATTGTCCAGTTTCAGGGTTTGACGTGTTGTGCATTCAGAAATGCTTTTCTTCAGACCTTGGTTGTAACAAGTGTTTATTACTCTACTCTTTCAATCAGAGATTTTCTAGTCTCTTTCAATCAGCTTGAACCAGTCTGACCTCTTAAACCAATCTGACCTCTTCTCTTTCACATCAACAAGATATTTTCTTTACCCATCCACTTCTGCTTACTGCCTATTTTTTTATTTTTTGTGCAACTATCTGTAAGTCCTAGATATGTTCATGTGGGAAGATCTCAGTAGATGAGCAGTTTTAGAAATACTCAGCCTGTCTGGCACCAGCAAGCTACATTTAGAGTCAGCAGATCTTCGTGAGTTGCTGCCAAGTGATCAGCTGATTAGATTTTTTTCTTAAAGATCATTTAAAGGTGTAGCTAAAAAGTAGCCAATAAATGTAAATGGAAAAGACGTCATGCTGGATGCTTGCATGTTTAATTTAAGGCAGTGTTTCTAAACCATCAGAATCAGAATCAGAATCAGAATCAGTTTAGAATCATGCTCCTGGAGGACCACCAACACTGCATGTTTTGGCTGTCTCCTTTGTCAGTTACATCCATTACATGTCTTTCAGTCTTTGCCAATGAGCTGATGATCTGAATCAGGTGTGTTTGGTTAAAGAGATATGGATGAATGTGCAGAGCTGGTGGTCCTCCAGGCACATGGTTGAGAAACACTGATTTAAGGGTTACTTTATCATACACACTCAAAAATGACATATGCAGCTTGTTAAAACTAGTTATGTAAAATGAACTAAAACACAATTTTCAAAATTTTCTATTAACTTAATGG
Source organism: Danio rerio (assembly GCF_052040795.2). Classification (NCBI taxonomy): domain Eukaryota; kingdom Metazoa; phylum Chordata; class Actinopteri; order Cypriniformes; family Danionidae; genus Danio; species Danio rerio. The sequence goes on along the minus strand of NC_141040.1, from coordinate 48,626,448 downwards.
TTTTATGTTTAATCCACCTAAATTGGCAATAATTAATAAGTTAGCTTAATTTCTTCATGTTGTCCCAACACAAATCTATTTTGTGGAATCCAGCATTTTTACAGTGAAATTACTTTTGCTGCTTGTTCAAGCTACTTATTTAAAATGAGTTGAAATTGTTTCAAGTTTTTTTGGGACAACTTGATTGTTTAATGTTCAATCCACTTAAAGTTAGCGTAATTAATTTGTGTTTAGACAACATAAAGGAATTCTCAGCATTATTTACAGCATACTCTTTCTCATGTGATTTTAAAATTTATGAGTTTCTTTATTCTGTTGAATGCCAAAGAGGATATTTTGAAGAATACAGGTTGATGCCATTTATAGAAGGAAAGAAAATGGTCACACTTTACAATAAGGGTTTATTAGTTAATGTTAATTAATGCATTTACTAACATGAACAGACAATGAACAATACATTTACAGTATTTATTCATGTTAGTAAACGTTAGCTAATGAAAATGCAGTTGTTCATTGTTAGTTCATCTTAACTCACGGTGCACTAACTAATGTTAACAAGCACGGACTTGGATGTTAATAATGCTGTAGTAAATGTTCAATTATGATTAATAAATGCTGTACAAGTGTTGTTCATGATTAGTTCATGTTATTAAATGCATTCACTAATGAACCTTATTGTAAAGTGTTACCAAGAAAATGATTATGGAAGTCAATGGGACCTAGCAACCATATATATTTTTTTTCTTCTTTTGTGTTCAACAGAAGAAAGAAACTTGCATATCTTTTGAAAAAGTGAGGGTAAGTAAATTATAACAGATTTTTTAATTTAGGGTGAATTTAAACCTTTAAAATATAGATTTTTTTTTCCCCGCTTGCATTTCCAGTCCTAAGGAATTTTTAAGTCTTTATCCAAGTGTTGCTTTACATCAGGTAATGTTTTGCAAGTGGCTATTTCTCCAAGGAGGTATGAATAATTTAAATATTCCAAAAATGCCTCACAGCTGGATGTTTCAGTGACTTTAGCGCAAGTGATTTTTCTTTGAGGTGAAGCATTTCATGGTTATCACTGAAGACTGCATTTGAAAACATCTTCCTGAAACTTCCTGAAAGTACACATGTGAATAAATGATCATATTAATGAAGTATGGAAGCATTAGCTTCACCTGCCATGAACAGCACATCCATCTTTTATAAACCTAATATCACACTGCTCTCAGGTTTTGAGTACAGAGTTAAAAGACAGAAGTTAAAGAGTGGAAAATGCTTCAGTTTTTTGTTTTGTTTTTCAGGTTTAAATAGGATTTTAAATCCAGGACGTTTAGTGTGGTCTCGGGTGTTGTGTAAATATTTATAGACCACAAAATTAGATTGAAATTTGGCTGAGAGCTGGATAAGCAACTATTTGAGTATCTATATTTCAAAAAATAAAGAAAAAATGTAGAAAATGACTTTTAAAGTTGTTCAAATGATGTGTGTCAGTGCACTTTACCAGTCAAAATGAGTTTTGATGCATTTGCAGTATAGTATTTTGGTAATAATATTAATCAGTATTTCATAATATATATGAAATAGAGCTGGCGATAAAATCAATATTGGTATTTATTAACCAAACACAGTTGTCAATATCCATAATAGAAAAAGTTCAGGATGAAGTTGCGGTATGAAGCGCAATAGTTTTATTATAATGTGGCTGCTGAGTGTGCGCCTTGGAAGCAATGACAATAAACTTAGGGTGTCAGTTTGTCGTTTCCAATGGAATTGCGCATTTTCCAGGTACACCTAGTTGAAAACATCTAAACTTTTCCGAATGCCCTGTGCGCTAGAACTAGCCAAGCTGCTTTACACTTTGTATGGAGTATACACATTTTATAATAAAGGCAGTCTAATTACCTCAGACAAACACAAAGCACACGCTTGCTCTTGTCACTTCAGGTCAGAATAAGGCAAGGCAAGGCAAGTTTATTTATATAGCACATTTCATACACAATGGCAATTCAAAGTGCTTTACATAAATAAGAATAAAAGAAACAAGTAAAATAAAAATAAAAACAAATAATAAAAATGCGTAAAAACAAAACAAAACATAAAAACAGGTAAAATGTGATATAAAAGAATGAAGAAGAAGAGAAAAACATGATAGTGCAATCTGTCGGACGCAGCACAGTGCTCATTCAGTAAAGGCACAGCTAAACAGATGTGTCTTCAGTCTTGATTTGAATGTGCCTAATGTTGGAGCACATCTGATCATTTCTGGAAGCTGATTCCAGCAGCGGGGGGCATAGTGGATAAAAGCCGATTCACCCTGCTTTGACTGAACTCTTGGAACTTCTAGTTTATATGATCCTAATGATCTGAGTGATCTGTTAGGTTTGTATTCAGTGAGCATATCTGTAATGTATTTAGGTCCTAGGCCATTTAGTGATTTATAGACCAGTAATAATACTTTAAAATCTATTCTGAATGTAACTGGCAGCCAGTGTAAAGACCTGAGGACAGGTGTGATGTGCTCTGATTTTCTGGTTCTGGTTAGAATTCTGGCTGCAGCGTTCTGGATGAGCTGCAACTGTCTGACTGTCTTTTTAGGAAGACCAGTGAGGAGTCCATTACAGTAATCCACCCTGCTGCTGATAAAAGCATGAACAAGTTTCTCTAAATCTTCACTAGAAACAAAGCATCTGATTCTAGCTATGTTTTTGAGATGATAGTATGCTGATTTACTGACTGCTTTGACATGACTGTTGAAACTCAGATCTGACTCAAGAGTCACACCAAGATTCTTGACCTTATTTTTTGTTGTTTGACCTTTAGTGCCAAGGTACGCATTTACCTTGAGAACCTCATCTTTGTTTCCAAACACAATCATTTCAGTTTTCTCTTTGTTTAACTGAAGAAAGTTTTGGCACATCCAATTGCTCATTTCATCAATGCATTGGCAGAGGGTGTCAATGGGGCTGTAGTCATTAGGCAGTAAGGCTAGATAGATCTGAGTGTCATCAGCATAGCTGTGGTAGGAGATTTGGTTCTTTCTCATTATTTGGCTCAGAGGGAGCATGTAAAGGTTAAACAGGAGAGGTGCCAGAATCGAGCCTTGTGGGACTCCACACGTCATGGGTGTCCACCTCGACCTATGGTCACCTATACTGACATGGTAACCTCTACCTTCAAGGTAAGATCTAAACCATTTGAGGACCGTGCCAGACAGCCAAACCCAGTTTTCCAGCCTATCCAGAAGTATGCTGTGATCGACAGTGTCAAATGCAGCACTGAGATCCAACAATACCAGCACTGTTATTTTACCTGAATCTGTATTTAGGCGTATATCATTGATTATCTTTATAAGAGCGCTCTTTGTACTGTGATGTGCTCTGAAACCAGATTGAAAATTGTCTAAACACCCCCTGAAGTTTAAGAACTTGTTAACCTGGTTAAAAACAACTTTTTCAATGATTTTGCCAATGAAAGGGAGATTTGAGATTGGCCTGTAATTGCTCAATATGGTGTTACCCAGGTTGCTCTTCTTCAAGAGGGGTTTAACAACTGCAGTTTTAAGTGAGTTTGGAAAAATCCCTGAGAGAAGTGAAGCATTTACCACTTTTAGGAGATCCATTTCTAAACAGGTAAACACCGTTTTGAAGAATGATGTGGGGAGCGTGTCAAGACTGCAGGTTGATGTTTTCATAACTTGCACAATTTCTTCTAAGATTTTGCCGTTAATTGCCATGAAATCAGACATAATGTCTGATTTCTTAAGTTGTGGTTGAGCTTGTTTGAATAACAACATAACAACATATGCTATAAATGCCGTAGAGCAGCAGTGAGGAGATTGTAAATAAAAAAGAATGTAAAGATGTCCCCAGAGTGGCTTTTTGGTTTCTTTTGTTGTGCATCCCAGCCACTGTCTCCCCATTTAAAAGATTTTTTAGAATGTGGTAATGCTGTCATTCAACTTCACAATTTGTAATGTTGCTGTATGTATTTGAATAATGATGGCTGGTTCTTTTACTTGAAAGCTCAGATTTGATTTTCATAATTTATGTTGTTTTTAGAGTTTGAGGTTTACTGTATCCTTATTATTCACTACTTACAGATGTCGATCTACCTTTACCATTGCACACACTTTATATCATTGTATTAATCAAGTTTGAGAATATCTTTAATACTATTGTTTTATTATAAAGAGATCAATTATTTTGTTTAAATATTTTTGTTTTTGAATATTGAAACTATTTGCCTCAGCTATGTTTGTAAATTAAAATAAAGCGGTTTAAATAGGATTGGATTAGGATTGTTAAAAAAAAATCAATAATTATTGACATCGAAAGATATGAAACATGATATTGTGATACTTTTTTGCAATATCGCCCAGCCCTAGTAGGAAATTTACTGAATATCTTCACGGAAAAGGAATGAATTAATGAATGAATGATTTTTAGAAAGAAAAAATTAGCATTTTGACCTGTGCAGTGTATTTGGCTTTTAGTACAGAAGTTAAAAAGTAAAGAATGCTTTTTTTTTCTTTTTTTTTTTTGGTTTAAATAAGATTTGATCTCAGGTGTTTGTGTAAATATGTATGGCCCTGGACCACAAAATTAAATTGAAATTTGGCTGAAAACTAGATAAACATCTGATTGAATATCTACAGTCTAGGGCAGGGGGCGGCCAACCCTGTTCCTGGAGAGCCACCTTCCTGCAGATTTCAGTTGCTACCCATATCAAACACACCTGAACCAATTAATTAGGACGTGAACACCACGTGATAATTACAGACAGGTGTGTTTGATATGAGTTGCAACTGAAATCTGCAGGAAGGTGGCTCTCCAGGTTGGCCACCCCTGGTCTAGGGGTTCAAAAAATAAATAAAGTTAAGTGTGGTTTCAGCTGTTGTGCAAATATTTATGACTCTGGACCACAACATTTTATTTAAATTTGGCTGAAAGCTGGATAAACAGCTATTTGAATATCTACTGTCTAAGGCAGGGGTGCTTAAATGTTTTCTTTTGAAGGGCCAAAAACCAAACTTGATTGAGAGTGGTGAGCTGAAGGTAAATATAGCAAACTCTGTTACATTAAGGTTGCCTTTGGTGATTTCCTGATTTATATAATTTTTAAAAATAACTAGAAAACATTGTTTTATATTAACTAATGCAGTATATATGCACCAACCCTTGCCATCATTCTCATTTTTAATTTGATCGATTTGAAGTTGTCCAAATGATGTGCGGTTCTTTACAAGAAAGGGGCCCTTGATTGGCTGAAGAATTCATTTGAAATGATGCCAGGAAACACCCCTTTGCATTTTGCTTTTGCATGTCGGTAAAGGGAAGTATTCCTTTCGACACTGGTGCTAACTGGGAATCAAAGTGCCTGTAGCCCAATCAGAATATTGAATAGCTCTGTTTTAGTCACCCATAAGAATGATCAGATGTCCCAATTTTCCCAGGAAAAAAATAAGGTCTCTTATTTTGGCACTACCATGAGAACTGTCCAGTCAATGGTAGGCTAACCAAGCTAATGTAGAACAAAAAATAATATTTAAACAGTCTTAACTATTGATTAACTTATACATGATGTAGTAACAGATGCTGGGATAGGCGATCATCCTGAATAAACTCATAACTGAAGCACAGTCCAGAAACCGGCGCATGCCAGCACAATCTTTTTATCACATAATAACCGAGACTGGTTTTGTGGTCCAGGGTAACATCTATTGATTTGACCCAGAGCTCTCAAACCTCAATAAACTCACAACCACCAATTTCTATGCAAATTTTGAGATACTGGATAGAAGATACAAGACGGAAATACCAAAATATGCATACATAAAAAAACTAATTATGCACTCTATTGAAACATATTGCACATAAACAACAATGATAACATTAACCAAATAGATTCCTCAGTGTGAATCTAAAAATTCATAGGCTTTTGACTGATCTGATAACTGGACAACAATTTCACTGCACATAGTTTCAAATGTTGATTCAATTTTGAAATATCTGAGCAAAAAAAAAACATCTTCAAAATGATTTTGTAGTCTCCTATTGCGTCCGCTGCTTTGAGGGGCAACCCATTTATTATGGATGAAAAGGTGCAACAGTGACTTTCCCAGTGGATTTATTATAGACCTGTTGCACTTGTACGCATTTCTGGCTAACCTTCATGATGCTCCGCTCAGGCTTTGGTTATCAGTGGATGTCACCCTGAAGTTGTCCAGAAGATGCAAGGAGGTGGTTTCAATCAGAAACTCACCTATATTGGCTTTGCTGCAAATGTTTGAAGCTGTCTATGTTCTTTGATCTTGAGGGCCCTCGGTGGGTTTTCTCATGTGTATTGGTTTGTTTTTGGAGAGTGGCGGTATGTGCATGAGTAGACCAATTAGTTAACTTCTCTGATATTATCCGCCTCACAAATTCAGGGGTTTTCATTTCTTTATTTTCAGGAAATTGAACTTTGTCTACTTTTTTTTAAACAATAGATTGGTCAGAGACTTTATATGGATTTATTTGTTGCATGTGGAATTTGCGGGAGGAACATTCTTTTTTTGGAGAGAATTTGATTGGAGAAATCCCAACAGTCCTGTAGTGCAGGATGAGTCATCAATAATTTTTGTCTGTTTTAAAGTTTTTTTTTTTTTTTTTTTTTTTTTTTTAGATTGCAAATAATTTATCCTTTTTCCCCTAAAAAAGTATAATTACCTTTCAGTTATTGTTTATTTCATGTAACTTTTGGCCATTGGATTTTCCTTTTCGAAAGAGATATTGATTAATAGTGTAGATAAACTTGACTCTGTATTCAACGTCTTTACAGTTTCAAACACTCTCTTAGCATGGAAAGATGTGGTAAAGTATTTAAATATTCCTTATGTTCTTTCTTTAAAATCTCCTATTTCGTGTAACCCTGATCTACCCCCTGCTATTCAAAAAATTTTTTTTGATCATGGAGACTAAAAAGAATTTTGGAATTAGATCAGACATTTGACAACAGGAACCTGAAATCATTTCAGTTATTAAACCAGGATTTTGATTTACCAAATAACAACTTGTAAAAAAATTCTGCAACCATGACATTTTCTAGAATTGTCCCGTAAGGATGGCAGAATACGTCTTGATCTTTCTGACATGGAAAAAACAATTGTATTCTACACTTTTTGTATTCTCATCATTTTTTTTACTCAATGTTATCTAATATAGGGTGTTCTTCCCTCACTTTCTTGAAATTTAAATGAGAGAAAGACCGTGGAACAAAGTTTAGTGAAGAAGAATGGCTTTCATTCTGTTCTGGCATACTTTTCGAAGGGGCCTCAATATCAAACCACAAGCAAACATTTTTATTCTTTAACAGAACTTATTTAACACCAGTTCATCTAAATAAGATATTTCCTAATGTTTCCCAGTGTTTTTTTTTTTTGTTTGTTTGTTTAAATCCAATGTTGGTACTGTGATGCATGTATTCTGGGACTGTGACATGATTAAATCACACTGAACTGAGCTGAACTGAACTGAACTTAAACACTAAAAACTGAACTACACTGTTCCAATCACTATGACCATTTATGTGAAGCTGCTTTGACACAATCTATATTGTAAAAGCACTTTACAAATAAAGCTGAATTGAATTGAATTAAGACATCCTGGAAAGAAATTCACAAATTAGTTCAGAAGATTATTGGTAAACCTTTTGCCCTATCTCCAGTTATTTACTTTCTGAATTGTAAAACTGCTCTACGCCTTAGTCATGGACTAGAATCTCAGTGAGGTTCATCATCTTCAAAGCAGATGACCTGATTGGTGGTTTGCGCCATCACTGTTCATCATTGTGCACAAGAAGGAGCAGTAACTGCCTCATTGTGGACATCGTTCAGGGATGACCTATTAGGCTACTGTGTATATACAGGGTTCATACAACCATGGAAAACTTGGAAAAGTCATGGGATTTTGACATGGCATTTTTTAGGCTTGAACATTTTTTGGAAAAACAGAAAAACCCACAAAGTTTTGGAATAATCAGGGAAAACCGATATCTGTATGATTCTAGGTTATTTACTTTTTTTCTCTCCTTGGCCAATCACATACTCTCACATTATTAGTGCGGTTTAAGCATTATCTACATCAATTTTACATAGATATAAATATAAAATGAAACTAAATAGATTGCTGCGTGTTTTACAATATGCTGAAATAAATTCAAACATTTTTTCTTTTACCACGCATTTGTAGACATTGCATGAAACATTAGGTCATGAAAATTTACTTGAAAGTCTTGGAAAAATCATGGAGTTTTAGTAGTAAATATGTGTTTGAACCCTGTATATAATATAGTCTTATGATGTGTGCGTATGATGAAGCCGCTTACAATATGCAAGATTATGAAATTGTTTTGAATCCTGCTCGGGTATGCACTTTTTCGACGCTCACATTTTAATGTCACGACCACGTGCGCTCTATGTACATTATAAATAAAGCCAGGATGCAAATGTTATTATTTTCTGCTAGTCATCTGAAATCGTAGGTTTCCTCTGGGTGCTCCCATTTCCCCCACAGTGCAAAGACATGCGCTATAGGTGAATAGAATTAACTAAATTGGCGGTAGTGTATGTGTGTGAACGAGAGAGTGCATGGGTGTTTTCCAGTGGTGGGTTGCAGCTAGAAGGGCATCCGCTGCGTAAAACATGTGCTGGATAAGTTAGTGATTCATTCCGCTGTAGCGACCCCTGATAAATAAAGGGACTAAGAAAATGAATGAATGAAAGTGACATTAAAAATGAGCCATTATTTGATTTTTGTTTTAAAATTCAATGACGAAAATTTAAATATGAGGCATTTTTCTTTTTCATGGTTAAAAATTGACAAGCAAAATTTTTAAATGGTTTTATTTTATTTTATTTTAAATTACCAAAAAAACAAAAACAAATCACCAGAAAACAAAAATGAAAAAAGGCACATTGTTTAATATTCCGAGCCCACTTATTAATGTCGAGACAATGCTGTCATACACAGGTGATTATTGTGCATTATTTTTTTCAATCAATTATGTTGTTATAACAAGATGTTTTATCGTGATGGGAAATATTTTCCCCATTTAATCATCCTACTTTGTGTTTAAGAGCGCCAGTTATAGGCTATTTTTATTTAACATATAATTTACATTTACATTAATTCACATACAGTTACATTTTCAGCATCATTTAGCCTTTGGTTTCACATGATCTGCTGATGCTGATTTGTTGAGGGAACATTTTTCATTTTTAATGTTATAAACACCCAGGCTGCTTGAAATTAAAAAAAAAAAATTTTCAGGATGGATATATATATATATATATATATATATATATATATATATATATATATATATATATATATATATATATATATATATATATATATATATATATATGTGTGTGTGTGTGTGTGTGTATATATATATATATATATATATATATATATATATATATATATATATATATATATATATATATATATATATATATATATATATATTCATCCTGATTTTTTATTATTGTTTTTATTTCAAGCAGCCCGGGTGTTTTTAACATTAAAAATGACAAATGTTCCCTCAACAAATCAGCATCAGCAGATCATGTGAAACATATGTGATATATATATATATATATATATATATATATATATATATATATATATATATATATATATATATATATATATGTGTGTGTGTGTGTGTATATATGTATGTATATATGTATGTATGTATGTATATGTATATATATATATATATATATATATATATATATATGTATAAATGTGTGTGTGTGTGTGTGTGTGTGTGTGTATATATTCATTTATTTATATATATGTATATTTATTTATATATATAAAAGTTATGCTGAATAAAAAGTATAAGTATACAATTATGTTTGACTTTTGACACATTATTTAACATTTGTGGCTAAGAAAAAGCTTTTAAACTTTTTTTTTTGGTGGAGCCAGTTAAAATTTTGGTAGGGCAAGTAAAAATCTCAACCACTGCCCAATCGGCTTGTAGAAAAAATCATTGAACCCTGATTTTTATTATTATTATTATTATTTATAATTTTTTTTTGTGCTACTTATTAGTATATGCACTTAAATGTACAGTATTTGTCTAAATGTTTTAGTTGAACCAAATCAAAATTCCTAGTCATCTCAACTTGCATCAATCAAGCTGACCAAAATATTAAGTCAAACTTTGTATAATTTAAACAATATTAGTGGAAACTTGATAAACTAAATTAAAAGTTAAAATAAGATTAAAAACATCTTTTTGTCATATAATTTAGTTTTTTTTAATGTGAATAAGAGCCAGATTTATTACTCAGAACGCATGCGCACTTGGTAATGAATTTGACTCTCATTCACATTCAAGCTACTCATTATTCCAGTACTCAGAATTCCAGGATATTCCTAGAGATGATGTACCCGCTAGTTTGTCTTTAATGAACATGTGCTATAAGATAATGTAACGCTTCCCCCGTGAGCTTCCATTTCTATACGGCTGATTATCCTCACCACATAATGAGATGAAAGGAGCCCATTAAAGTGCCTAATTTGGACCTACAGGGTCGTGCACAGACAATTGCAAAGCTGCTACGCTTTATTTCAGCTCCAGGCGTTCAGCATTAGCCTTCATTATTTAGGCTGTCCGACTGATGCTCTTTCACACCATCTCTTCCATGTCTCCCTATAGGCTCTGAGGTCATCGTGGGGGTCAACAAATACCGCCTGGAGAAGGAAGAATCTGTCGACGTGCTTGCCATCGACAACACAGCTGTGCGTAACAAGCAGATTGAAAAGCTGCAGAAGGTTAGTTTCCCTCGGGCGATGATTCACAGGGTGGATTTTTTGAAGTCTAAGGTTTTCATCCATGTTGACGCGATCTGAAATCGTCACGTATAAAGTCCAATCGAGCACTCTGTGAAGTTACCTAATCGCAATCAAGGGCTTCTGTTCAGTTTAATCCTGCACTTGAAGTGTTCCACTGAAATGGCTATAATTGATCTTTTTTTTTTTCTTTGGAGGCAGAGAAAGTGTCATTATTGTGTTTGTCATTGCAGTGCTGTAATTATTATTTCTCTAAATGTTAAAAGGCAAAACAAAAATTCAATACAGTGTCAGAGTTATTAGTTAACTCGAATTAGAAGCATAACAAAACCAAGGGCTTCAATTCAAGCCAGCATTGGAAGTATTTTTTTGAAATGGAGGTTTTTTTTTTTTTCTGAGGCAGAGAAAGTGCCATTGTTGTGTTCGTCATTGCAGTGCTGTAATTATCATTTCTTTAAATGTTGAAAGGCAAAAGAAAAATTCAATACAGGTTATTATTTAACTCAAACTAAAAGCATAACAAAATTTATTTTTTTGGTGTTGTTTTTTTTTTGGAGGCAGAGAAAATTTCATTGTGTTCATCATTGCAGTGCAGATTTTAAAAGTTAAATGGTTAATGTTGACAGAGAAATATATACACATAGTGGGTATGGAAAGTATTCAGTAGTGATGCACTAATATGGATTGTTTGGCCGATTTCGTTAAAGGTGCAGTAGGTGATTGTATTCTGAAATATTGTTTGTTGTCCTGGTTGAAAGTCTCTTCACATTCCAATAGTACTGATTAAAGTAAATGATCTAAATGTATTTTTATATTCTGGGTAAGGCATACTGTACACTACCTGACAAAAGTCTTGTCACCTACCCAAGGTTTAGGAACAAATAATAACTTGACTTCTAGTTGATCATTTGGTATTAATAGTGGCTTAAATGAAAGGCAAAGGCCTCTTGATTACACTTGTTTTACCAAAATAAAATATGATCATGCTTTGATTTTTAATGATTTAATTAGCACTGTATTGTCTGAATTTGCTCAGACAAAAGTCTTGTCACTTAACAAAAATAATGTACAGTATAGAATATAAAGTCATGCTGCAGTGAAAAAAGAGTTACTATTGTGTATGACTCCAATGAGCTTGGAGGACTGCATCCATACATCTTTGCAATAACTCAACTAACTAATTAATAAAGTGGTCTGGAATGACAAAGAAAGCGCTCTTGCAGGACTCCCAGAGTTCATCAAGATTTTTTGATTCATCTTCAATGCCTCCTCCTTCATCTTACCCCAGACATGCTCAATAATGTTCATATCTGGTGACTGGTCTGGACAATTCTGGAGCACCTTGACCTTCTTTGCTTTCAGGAACTTTGATGTGAAGGCTGAAGTATGAGAAGGAGCGCTCTTTTACTGAAGAAATTGCCTTCTGCCAATTTTTTAAAATGATCAACTAGAAGTCAAGTTATTATTTGCTGCTCTTACAACTGGGATTGACTGCAAGACTTTTGTCAGGTAGTGTATATCAGCATTGGAAATATTTCCCTAAAATGTTCATAATTGATTCAGTGAGAGAAAAAATGTGTTGTTGTGTTCATTGCAGTGCAGATCTGTAAGCTAAGAGGCTCAAATTTGTGAAATTGACAGAAATATATAGAATTATATTCATTGATGTAGGAATGAATAATGTGTGCAGAACATTACAGAATGGTTTATTGAAAAAGTGTTAAAAGTGACAGTTCAGGGTTATTAGTTAACTCAAACCACAACACAATCAATGACTGAGTGTTCCATTGAAATGGCTATAATTGATCTTTTATTAATCTTTAGAAGCAGAGAAAGTGGCATCGTCGTGTTCGTCATTGCAGTACTGTAATTATTGTTTTTCTTAATTCTATACAGGTCAGGGTTTTTAGTTTATTAGTTAACTTGAACTAGAAGCATTACAAAACCAAGGGCTTCTGAATTCAGTCCAGCTTGAAAAAGTTCCAATGAAATGAACATAATTGATCTTTTTTTTTTTCTTTGGAGGCAAACTAAATTTCATTGTGTAAATAATTGCAGTTTAGATGAAGAAAATGTTCTATATATATATATATATATATATATATATATATATATATATATATATATATATATATATATCCTGCATTTAAAATGTTTCATTGAAATAGCCATCATTGATTCAGTCAGAGAAAAACATGTTGTTGTGTTCATCGTTGCAGTGTAGTAAACTAAAGCTAAGGGCTTCAATAGGCTATATGCACAGCAAGATTTTTTTCAGCCATGCAGCGACAAATTTCTGGTGCCAAAGCAGTGACTGTTTTAAATTTCATGAGGTTACTTTTTACAGCATCAATAATATAATTTAACTACAATAGAATAAGTTAATTTGACTTAAGCATTGTTCAAGTATGAAACAAGATTAAAGATCATTTAAATGCAAGCACTTTCAGGAGCAGCAGGCGAGCGCAGAAACTTCATTGAAAATACTGTGGTAAAATAAATTTCCATATTTCATAGACATGGTGCAGAACAATGGAATTGAATGCAGTGCTTACTGTCCCGCCTTAGACCCACTTTATATTGAATATCAATCGGGCAGTGATTTTTAAAGAAGCCAGATGTTAAACATGGTGATTTCACAATGGCGTAACAGTTCAGTTAAAGTGCTTAAATGTCCCTGAAAATATACCCCATTCAATCCAGTGTTGGAAGTGTTTCATTGAAAGGGCCATAATTGATTTCTTGTCTCGGTAGATGGTTAATTGAAAAGTAATTGTTATTTCTCACAATGATGAAAGACAAAACGAAATTCAATACAGGTCAGGGTTATTAGATAAGTAAAACTAAAACCTTAAGAAAGTCAATGGCTTCTTTTCAGCCGAGCATTTAAATGTGTTCCATTTAAACAGCCATTGTCGATCATTTTTGTGTGTTAGAATTGGAGAAAGTGTCATTGTTGCATAAGATGTATAAATCTGTAAGTGTTAAAGAAAAGGCTCTGAAAAATGTAGATTTATGTGGGATTTGAATGTGAGGGGAATGTTAAAAGATTAAAAAGTAATTATCATCTATGTAAAGGCTGAAAGGCAGGAATAAAACTGAATCTAATTCATAAGATTCCTAAATAATCAATTTTTTGTGAGCTAATTTATTAAAAATGTAATATAATATTCAAGTAGTCAACACTTGAAGTGAATCAAAAACGTTTTTTAAAATTGTCCTAAGATAGAAATGGGTTTTGATCAATCGAATTAGGACAACTTTGATGAAAGGTTTCGATCCAATTTAAATGTTGACTACTGTATATATTTTTACATTATGTATTTTATATATTTTTTCTAGTTTCTAAGGCAGCATTACTTATTTTCTTACAGTTAAACTATGGACACTGTCATACACCTGGCTCATAAAGGCGCAAGACGTGTTCGATTTGTTGCTGTTTTCAGACCAGTGCAACCCTAATTTTCACGTTTTACGCCACGCTATTTAAATAGAATTCCATTTCCACCACTTTGTGAACTCTTAGGCATGCCTGTCTAAAATAGAGGTGTGTTAATGCACATTGTTGGCGCATTGCTATTTGGAGAAACTGAATATGACCGCACCATTGACCAACTAAAAGCTGGTCTAAAGTTCAGCGCAGAGATATGCTCCTATGTTGGTTCAAACGCTTGCACGTTGCTTAATACACACAGGATGTACAGCAATACCACAAATATCTTTAGATGAAGACAAATTAAAGGATTAAAATGTTGCAAAAATATTATTTCTACATAAATATAAAAACCAATATGCTTTCTTCACCTCGGAGGGGCTTTTTCAATTTCATAAGGACAATTTGCATTTCTATAATGTTATTATTATTAGCAGTATTATTTATTATATTCATATTTATATTTGTTTTGATGAAAACAACTTTAGATTTGTCCACCTGTCGGGTTTTGGAGACGCATACATCCCCATATTGGGCATAATAACAGGACGTGTGTTTGTATATAACTCAGATTTTTGACCACACTTCGTTATTATTGTTCAGTTATTCATTTGCTGGAAATTAGAACTGAATTAAATTTTGAAACAAATCTTTGCACTTAAAAAATTAATTATATAGGCTATTGCATGTCTTCAGTGGAGTAAGTACTACACCGTTCGAGTATAGAGTAAAAGTAAAGATACAGTAAAGAGGCCAAATGGAGGAGGCTCATTCTTTATCTTTGTGCTGCACATGGTTTGTTTAACTGTTTTCTTGCCGCTGAAGCATGCAGTTTTTTTACTTACAATGTCTGCCATGTAAATAGCGAATGCGCCATTGCGCGATGCAACTGACTCTTAAAGAGAATGGGAGATGAGACTAATTGATTAAATTCACGTTATGCTCAAAACACACCCATAATAAACAATATTAAGAGAATAAGCACAACCCTGTTAGACCAAGCACCAGGGCGCAGAGCGTATTTTACTGTCCTTAAAATAGCAAAAATGTATTTAAATCCTAATGCTTTTTGTGCCATGCGCTTTAGACTTTTGCGCCTAGATCATTAAAATAGAACCTTATATATTAAAGTGAAATTTTAAAAAAGTACCAAGTCATACTTCCAAAAATAAGCAAAAAAAAAAAAAAAAAAAACCTTTATGTATAAATATATATTATGGCAAGGTTGCTAAATACTAAAGTAACACTGATACAGGTCAAATTAAGGGATTTAAAAAATCTCTCTTTTGATGTTCAGGAGGAGGAGCTGAGATAGCATGTAAAAACCTTTGTTGAGTTTAACTCAGGGGTAAATCAAAATGTCCTTTTTTTTGTTCCAAAAGAAAAATGGCTAAAAATATAAGCCCAAAAAAGTCTATACTGCACCACTGGCTTGTTTAATTCTATACAATTAAAAAAATATATATATATTAGAATTTACATTTTCGTTATTTGGCCATGTACATCCAGAATTTTTGATTTTCTTTGCATCCCTAGATTAGCTTGATTTACTTGTGGAAATAGAAAGGCTTAAAATCTAGGTTCAAATGTAATAATATAATAGTATAAAACTAAAAATTTATATATGTTTTTGTGTTTTACACTGGGAAACAATAGATCTTTTGCCTTAATAAACATTGGCAAATCCCAAATTAATGGAAATGCTAAGGTCTGCCTTTGTCTTCATATAATAATCAGTCTGCACCATATGGATAATAATATTTGATATTAAGTATTACCTTACAAAACAGCACTCTGGAGCACTAGAGTACAGTATTGTATGAGTGTTGCATTCAAACACAATGGTATGAAAAAATGCTTCAGAAAACAGTGCCAGAGACATTATTATGCTGGTATTAAATAACTCTGTAGGTCTAAGATTGAGTCATAGGTTGTGTTTAATAACCATGACAGCATATGTTAGGGATATTTTGAACTTTGATTTGTAAAACCAATTTAAATGATCTTGCATTGCTTGATAGATTCAGTTTCATCAAAGGCTCTACAAAGGCATCTGCATCCCCATGTGGGCTTATTTTACAATACTTTTATTCAGAGTGCGTTAAATTGATTAAAACGAACAGTAAAGATGTTTATAATGCAACAAAAAGGGCTATTTCAAATCAATGCTTGTTTCTTTTTTCCTGAAAAAAAGTGCATTGTGGTTTCCACAAAATCAAGCTCGTGTTTTATGGATCATCTGACACTGAAGACTGAAGTGTACTTTAAAAACATGCTTTGTGTTTACAAATACTGTGGAAGAACATTATTAGATTGTTTTCATTATTATATTTAATAATAAAAACTTAATGTTGAAATTAACGTTTTATGTTTAATCCACTTAAATTTGTAAAAACATTTAAGTTGTCCCCCAAAAATGCTTAAGAATTTTGTTGATTCAGCTCTTTTTAATTTAGTTTGAATAAGCAGCAAAAATAATTGTTTGAATGTAATGATGATTAAAAAGAATTTCACATTATAATAAAACATAAAAGAGTTTATATTAAATGAACAATATAATACAACAATACTATACAATTTGACAATATTAAAGGTATTACCTACATTTTAAATCAGCATTACAACAACAAATTTCTTTTAGAACCTTTAAAAATATTTGCTGTGTCCAAAATCACATACTTGTACACTATATAGTACACTCAAAACAGTATACCTACTACTTCCGGCAAGATGCTGAAGTGCGCATCCGATGGATGCTACGCTATCCCATGTTGCACTGCGAGAAAATTTATGAATGAGAGTAAAGCAACACAGCTGACGTTGGTAGGTCAAATGATCATGAAAGTACTACATCCGAATTTCATTCTTATACTCACATTCACACTGTAGAACAAACTTTTCTCACCGCTGAGTAGTAAATTCAAATTTAAATGCAGTAGCCACTTAGTAGTAGGCCATTTAGAACAAGCTTTGATTTGCCCAACTGTCAGGTTTTAGACCATATGCTGTGCCCCATGTGTATTTGGATATAACTCAGTTTTTTGAGCACACTTCATTATAATTGTTCATTTATTCGTTTGCTGGAAATTAGATCTGAATTTAGAAATGGTTTTGAAACAAATCTTTGCGCTTAACAAACGAAATTAATTATTTATAGGCTAATCGATGTCTGTGTGTACAAGAAGTTTCCCTATCTGCAAGAGTGAAAGTGAAAGTAAATGAGGAGGCTCATCTGTCATTCTCACGCTGCAGATGCTCTGTTTAACTGTTTTCTCTATAGTGAAATGCTCAGTTTTTCCACTTTTAAAGTCCGCCATGTAAATAGCAAATGCACTGTGGCACGATTCAACGGACTCTTAAAGGGAATGGGAGATGAGACTCTTATTGGTTTATTCTCAAAACACGCCTATAACTCATTAAGAAAATAAGCTCAAGTCTTTTAGACCATGCGCCACGGCGCAAAGCGGATTTTTCCATCCTTAAATTAGCAAAAGCGGAGTCTGACACGCCCTTATTGCTTTTGCGCCCTGCGCTGTGCACTTTGCGCATGGATCGTCAAAATAGAGCCCATTGATTTACCCCAAACATTAGAACATTAGTGCATATTAAATACATCTTTACTACCCTACAAGGCAAAAGACCTTAACTTGTTGTGTGGATCTGTATAGAATGATTCAGGCAAATTAAACGTAGTTTATTATACAAATAAGTATACCTTATATTAATTAATAATAGACATTAGGAAATTATTATAAAACTGGAAATTATAAAAATTTTTAATAAAAATTGGCTTAAGATATACAATTCCATGTGATAAAGGAGGTCCTGAATATTGCAAAAATATCACTAGCTCATTTTTGTCCGAAAACAAATGCTACTTCTTAATTCACATACTTATACAAAGTAGTTTTTGTAAAGAAAAGGTACAAATTTCCTACCATATTGGAAATTTAGCTGTGTGTTTATCTGCCATTCGCGAGACTCTCATGCAGAGAAATCTCCTCAGGTTTTTATAATTTTGCATTCAGAAGCTATAGTCCAAACACGTCTTTAAAGAAGTTCACATTGTTGTTGCAGATTAAATATTACACGGAATATGTGATTTAAATATTTTCCAGTTGGCTAGATATTAATTAACAGTCATTCAAACAACATTACAGAAGCCTCTCTACTTGACTGTTGGTCTTGTGTGTCCGCCATGTTTGTAGTTTGTTTACACTTTTTCCCAGAGTTTGTATTTCTAATCGAAATTACATCTAGCGCCTAATGTACAATGGGAGATATTAGTGGTTAGAGTACGGACGGTCGGTTCTACACTTCAAATTTGTAACAGAAATAGTAGACCATCCGGGAATCTTTGGCATGCTTTCAATATCATACTGCAATTTTGGTCATACTAATTCTATTTTCGAATACTATTTAGGAAGAATAGTATGCGAGTTGGGACGCAGCAAAAGTTACTACATTTTGTCTTTGCACTGCATTGTAGTTGTCTTTTTTTGTGTGTGCTCTATCTAAAAATCCATGTGACCTACCAGCACCGCATCCCAGATCAGCTGGGAAATATTAATAGCCATTTTATATGATAAAATAGTGGATGAGCTGAAATGCATTTCATTTGGTCATCGGTTGATCTCCTGTATCAAATCAGAGGGAATGCTTTGATGCGAGAGTGCATTTATCCTGATCCTTAAAGGATTATTCAATACATCTCATGAGCTTTCAGTAATGAATACTTATAGGAGAGCATACAGTTGTCTGGCCAGTGCAAAATAAAGTCTAACAGAGCGATGTTCAGTAGACTAGTCGGCCACTTTATTAGGTACACTTAGTACTGGGTTGTTGTTGTTTTTTTTTCCAAAACTGATTTAATTGTTTTTGCTGTTGATATTGGAAATATTACTCACAGATTTTGGTCCATAATGGCATCATTTGTTCACAGGACATTCTAAAAAATGTTGATATTGGGTATTGAATTATGGTGTCTGTGGAGGACATTATAGTCTAGTGTACTCGCATGATTTGAACTTTGCGACGTGACATGTCTCACAATTCTCTATTCATATCTGCATTTCGAGACGTAAACATGTACAGTCAATGGCAAAATTATTCATACTCCTGGCAAATTCTGACTTGAAATGACTTTTTTTAACCAGCAATTATGTTTGTTTGTTTTTTTACCTGAAATGACATAGTCTTTTCCCAAAAGATAGTAAGACGATGTTCAAGGGGCATCATTGTGGAAAAAATCAATTCCTTTAAGCAAAAATATTTTAGTAAGTAACGTTAAATCAATATTTGCCAGGGGTATGAATAATTTAGACCTGATTGTAATTGCAGAACTAAGTCTGAACTCTAATAGTTGCAAGAAAGGATCTGAATTTCACATTCAAACCCAGAATCGCAAGTAAAAAGTCTGAATTGTGAGATGAAAAGCTGAAAGTATCTTATTTTTCTTCACATGGTGCAAAGCTTCATCAGATCATTTGTCATGGTGCCTTATGTGGTAAAGAGGGATTTGTTTAGTGTCATGAGTTTCAAATAATGCACGGCTCTTTGTGAAGATCTAATCCACCACTTATTCGTGCTCCATGATTTCTATGTATAGAGCCGTTTAACGTGATCAAATCACTCAATGATTTAGGCACTTTGCACGTTTATTGTCATTTCCCTGAAGTCAAGACTTTCTCACTGGTCGTTTTTGGTGTTATCGCACTTGAAAATAAGATTGGGGTTTAATGAAAGCAACTTGACAGCACATGGCCTGGGAGTTGATGATAGTTCATACAGTATATTGATGTTGAATATGTAAATGCATCAACAGCCCTGATGTCAAATTTAAAGTACCAGCCACTCCGTTTCTGTGTAACTGCGACGGATCAAAGGTATGAGAGTGGTTTGCTTGATCTGGAAGTCTTTAGCAGGTCTTTGCTCATCATCTCTTTATGGTTGCCAAAAAAATCTTCAGTTCAGAATGTGCATGCCTTGCTTATGGGGTGTAATCTTGGGGGAAACAAAGTTTATGCACGGAAAACCGAAGTGAGCAACACATCACATGCTGCACATTTGTTCTGTTAAACCCTTAAAATCAAGTGGTTTTGTTTTATTTTATTTTATTTTATTTTATTTTATTTTATTTTATTTTATTTTATTGTATTGTATTGTATTGTATTGTATTTTATTTTATTTTATTTTATTTTATTTTATTTTATTTTATTTCGCTCTGCTTTGCTTTGCTTTGCTTTGCTTCGCTTTGGCTTAGTTTTTGCTTTGTTTGTTGTGTTTTGTATGGTTTCTTGTATTGTTTTTTTGTTGTGTTGTGTTTTTAATGTGTCTTGTTTTTGGTTTTGTTCTGTTCTGTTGTGTCTTGTGTTTTGTTTTGTTTTTGTTGTGTTTTTTTGTTGCCTTGTGTGTTGCTTTTTGTTGCACTTTTTATTGTTTTGTGTCCTGTGTTTTTTAATGTGTTGTCGTGTTTTGTGTTTTATTGTGTTTTGTTTTAAATTTTGTTTTGGCTTGTGTTGTTTGTTTTGTTTGTTGTGGTGTTTGTGTTTTTATGATGTTGTGTTGTGTTGTGTTTTTATTGTGTTGTTTTGTTGCATTGTAATTTTTACTCTGTTCTGTTGTATTTTTTCTGTTGTGTTGTTTAGTTTTTGTTTTCTTTGTTGTGTTTTGTTCTGTTGAGGTTTTTTTTTTTTTTTTTTTTTGCTTTTCTTTTGGGTGTAATCACATATATCTGAACCTCTGTAGTTATTGGTGGAATCTTTAAATTTTAACAAGATGTTATTGGACAGACCAAACTGTACGTCACAAATTTATAGTATTTACCAAGTGTGCCAAGTTACAGGTCTATTTGCATGCAATAGAGGTCATAATTCCACCTTCTTTATATAAACAAATGAAATTTAAGGCAAAAAAAAAAAAAATGTACTAAATATTTGTTTTCAAAATGTGGTGTGCATAATTTTAGGTAGTACTTATTATAATATACATTTTGATGTTTGTCAGGAGTTGGTTTTGCTCATACATTTATTTGAAGATTATGGAGACACGTGGCCATTTTTTTATACTTAATATAAAATCTGAATATTCAAAGCTCAAATTCATTTCTTTATCTTTTTTTAAGTTTACGTTCACGCTACTGGACTCAAAACAACCCAAAGTGGGCAGGCCATTTTACTGCAATGGCTTCAAAAAAAATATGATATAATATAATACAGTTGAAGACTGTAGATACAGTCTAAATACAGTTATAATACAGTTGAAGACCCCCCCCACCCCGTTTATTTTTTTCCCATTTTCTGTTTAATGGATTTCAACACATTTCTAAACATAATGGTTTTAATAACTCTTTTCTAATAACTAATTTCTTTTATCTTTGCCGTGATGACAGTAAATAATATTTTACTAGATTTTTTTCAAGTCACTACTGGATTCAGAACGACTCAAAGTAGGCAGGCCATTTTACTACAATGGCTATTTTCACCAAATTTGGAATGCATATGTTTGAGCTCAGTCTAATGTCACAATAAACGTGGAGTTTGTCCATTTTATCGTGCTATAAATGATTGATCATTTCTTATCATAGATTTTTTTAAATCCATCATTTGTTTAGTTGACTTTAAAATTGGTTTGCAGTGCCTTTGTCCAATTTGCTACCCATATCTGTTAGGGTGTAGGCGTATCTCAAAAACATCGCCATCCGCCAATTTATTTTGAGTTGAATGAAAACTCAATGTTGCGCATAGAAATATTGTTGTTGCATGTCACAATATTGTCAGTTTGTTAAAAATGTATATTACTTTAAATGTTGACCAATAAATATCAATCAAAATAAACTTTTCGCCAACACGGTGACAACATGCAAACTCCACACAGAAATGTCAACTGACCCAGTCGGGACTCGAACCAGCGACATTCTTGCTGTGAGGTGACAGTGTTAACCACTGAGCCACTGTGCCGCTCCATACAGTAATTCTAAAACAAAATAAAAATTATAAAAATGTCCATTTCATCAATGAATTAGGTGATTCTAGACCTACATGTCAAATATGCTGTCTGTAGACATCTAAATTTGAGTATACTTTTTTCTAAAGCGGATGGAGCAGATTATGATGTGATATTATGTAGGTCTGGTAGCAGATTTTCTTTTGCGAATGACTGGTCATTATAATGTTCTTATGTATCCATCATGCCGTGAGCCAGGACGCCCCACTGATCCTTGTGCCTGGATCTTAATGTCACCTAACAATTTGTCCTGAGTGCCCAGCTGATCAGACAGAAGGGGCAGAGAGGTCAGCTGAATGTTACTGCCTGAAAGACATTTTCATCTGAAATCTTTTCCCTCTGAATGAAACAAAAGTCGATCATATAACTGTTCCCTGCACAGCATATCTTTACTAATAATATAAGCAGTCATGTTGACATCTTTAGTATTAGTATCATTAGTAGTACTTATGACCATTTATTAATTTTGTTTTAGCATAGTACTTTCTATGTTTTAATTAAATGCATAAGAGTATAAAAGTAAAATTCTATGTATTAATACATAAGAGTAACATAAGGGTATATTAGTTAAAGGTCCCTTGAAACTAAAAGTTTTTTAGATGTTAGTATTAGTATTGTTCGTTAATAGCATATCTATAAGCTAGTGTGCTCCAAAGCAGTGACTAAATTGGTGTTTAGAAGATATAAAACTGATACAAACATGTAAAGCTTGTACTTTCGCAAAAATGGATCATCGGTTTTACTCGTACTTCAGTTTCTCAAATCATATCCAATCGAATGCTCTCTAGATTCTGACATGCCCCGCCCCCTTCAAAACGCTTCTCATTTGCTTTTCATTTGATGTGCTTGAGTTCAACTACTCTCACTGGCAGAGCGGTGATAAAACAAACTGATATTGGCTGATTTTTTTTTAAATGGAGAGGAGCTACACTATGTACCAACCTCTCTTCGTGTTTTGGTTGAGATTACATCAAAGATTGAATGAAAATGCACATTTCAAAGCACTTCACGTGACCTTAAAGGCAAGGGTTTTCTTAAGGGAGTGCTGGAGATTCATGGAAATTCTTCTAAAAATGTAGTAAAGCATAATCATTACGTCCCAAGTCTAGGGGAAAACAACATGGGCTTAATAAACGAAAAAGGTTGCGGGTGGTGGATTTTCCAAAAGAAAGAAAGAAACAAACAAACAAAAAAAACGTATGAAAAAGATCCCTTTCGCTCCACAACCAAACGTGGACATTCAGTTGAGAGTATTTGAATAGATGTATTATAGAAAAAAGTAGCAATTTAAATGAGCATCTCTTCAAATAATCTGCCGTCTTTAAAGAAAAATACAGGAAGCTAACTTTCCTCCTTAAACATAAACAAAGTCAAAAGTAATCAAAATAAATAGGCAGTTCACCCATATAAGCTCAAACTCTCAAAACGTTGCAAGCATACATGGACATTTCGACAAGAATAAAGTTTGGTTGTCGGACAGAGGGGTAGGGAAATCCAGGAGCTCTCCACTCTTAGCAACCGTCGCACCAAAAATGAGTACCACAAACTTTGCCGATAGTTCAATTTTATAGCTCTCCGTGACCAGCAGCCAATCAGAGCCTGAACCTCATTAAAGTAGGAGCCTATGGGTTAACAAAAAAAAAAAAAAAAGAAGGTGGGACAAAGGAAAAAAAAACACATGCAATGCACAACAAAAATAAGTAAATAAACTTTAGTCGTAAAATAGGAATAATATCATAATGTATTAAAATATTTTTAACAATAATTGTGTATAAATCAACACACTGTACATTAGAATGTAAGGAGCAAACTAATGAACACAAATTAGATTTAAATAATTATTATAATTGTAAAAATAATTAATAATAAAGACTTAAATCTAAATTTTATTCCACTATTATTATTATTATTATTATTATTAAATAATAATATTATGTAATAATAATAATAATACTAATAATAATAATAATAATAATAATAATAATAATAATAATAACATTAAAAGACAATAAATACAAATTATACTAAAATAAAAATAAATAAAAGTAAAGCTTAATTATCAATTAATTTACATTTTATTTTTAATAATTTTATTCCAATTTGATTAATTTTAGCACTTCAACTTATTTATTTTCATTTTTTTAATCTCATACGTATGATTGAAAGCAACTTACCCTTTACCCAAAATAACACTCACTCATTGAGCAATCATATGATCCTGTAACAGTTTTATCATCTTTATTATTAGATTACATTTTATAGTACTTTATTAGCGCAAAGTACATGAGGATAAATATTAAATTTGGCTGCTATTACAATTTAATCTAGGAACTAGTTCACTTAATCATATTTGCATTAAATTCTGTGTTTTCTTGAATTGTTTTCCTTTTGAACATTTCAATACCCTCTACAAACCTCAATCTACAGTACTTGCAGAAGTCATCCACATTGTTTCTAAAGTTTCAAGCACATGGGAGGTTTCCATGTGTTCAAGTATGGCTGATCCAGATTCAGTGTTTGCTCATCATAATGAGGCTGTGTTTGCATTGCAGGTCAGAGGGAGCAGGGATGCAGAGGCGGCAAAGAGATGTTTGGCCGCGATCGAACAGTGTGCCCGAACCAGAGATGGAAATCTTCTTGAACTCGCCGTAGAGGCTGCCAGAGCACGGTGGGTCCCGTCTCATGGTATCCAGATGCACAGTGCTTTTCAAACTGGTTATGACTGAAAAGTTATGACTTATGGAAAACTTTTTCCAAGGCCAAATCTCTGCTCATTTGAATCTTAATAACAATTTATGACCACATTTAAAGGGTTAGTTCAATCAAAAAAATAAAAATAAATAATCTGTCATTATTTGCTCACCATCATGTCGTTCCAATCCTCTGATACCTTTATGCAAACTAATATATTTTGAATGAAATTCAAGGGTTTTCTCATAATTCGTAGACAACAAGATGTTCAAAGTCTCAAAAAAGCAAGTGGTGCTCGCTGCAGAGCCATTTGGGCAAGCTAAGCTCCAGCGAGGGGGAGCTTGAGCTTGAGCTCCACCTTTTTTGCACTTCTTCTACGAGTGATGTCACTGGGGGTAGGGTTAGGGGTGGGGTTGGTGTACGCATTAAAACAGCTTACAGGAGGCAGAACGAGAGCTCATGCTCCCCCTCGCTGGAGCTCAGCTCTGCTCAAATGGCTCTGCAGCGAGCACCCTCTCCAAAAAAGATCCAATAACATTGTCAACATTTCATGTTACTTCAGTGGTTCAACTGTAATCATACAAACTTTCCAGAATACCCCCAAAAAAATCTTCTCTTGTTTGCCAATGTTTTCTTTTCCCTGTCAGGTTGTCCATTTAATATGTGGTCATAAACAACCACTACTTTATTTCCAGTAAAGTCAGCAGCTCTACATGCAAGTGTTTTTTTTTGCCTGTGTTAAATGTGCACCAGGTTCTGTCACTGCTGAAAAGAAGACAGTCGTAAAAGAGTGATTTTTACAAGTTTTATGACATTCAGATGCACTGGGCTTTTCAAGCTTGTAATGACTTACAATCCACTTTTAAAGTTGTGACTAATGGAAAACGGTTTCTAATGCTGACCTCTATGCATTTGAATTAAGAAAAATACCTTAAAGTAGCCATTTATGACCACTAATAAAGGGTTAGTTCACTCAAAAATGAAAATCCTGTCATTAGTTACTCCCTAACATGTCATTCCAAATCCTCTGAGACCTTTGTTCGTCTTCAGAACACAAATTAAGATGAATTGAATGAAATTCGAGAGTTTTCTCATCTTCTATACACAGCAAGATGTGCAAAGTCTAGAAAATTATCCCAAAACAATTCATGTGACTTCAGTGGTTCGACTGTAATCTTACTAAGCTCACAGAACACTTTTGTGCCACAAAAACCCTGTAAAAATCACTTTGTTTGCCAATCTCAGGTTGTCTGGGTGTTCATTTATTATGGACTGTACAGGACTGGGATCTGTCGCTGCTGAAAAGAAGACATAGTCGTAAAAGAGTTGTTTTTATAGGTTTTATGACATTTAGATGCAGTGAGCCTTTCAAACTGGTTATGACTTACAATCCACTTTTAAAGTTGTTACTAATTGAAAACAGTTTCTAAAGCTAAAACTTTAAACAAATGGTTCTTCCAAACAGACCATGACCCCAAGCATACTGCAAAATTTGTTAAAATGTGCTTTAAGGACAACAGAGTGAATGTTTTGGAGTGGCCATCACAAAGCCCTGATCTCAATCCTATAGAAAATTTGTGGGCAGAGTTGAAAAAGCTTGTGCGAGCAAGACGGCCTACAATTCTGACTCAGTTACACCAGTTCTGTCAGGAGGAATGGACCAAAATTATTCGCAAACTATTGTGAGAAGCTTGTGGAAGGATACTCTAAACCAGTGGTCACCAAACTTGTTCCTGGAGGGCCGGTGTCCTGCAGGTTTTAGCTTCAACCCTAATCAGACACACCTGAACAAGCTAATCAAGGTCTTACTAGGTATACTTAAAACACCCAGGCAGGTGTGTTAAGGCAAGTTAGAGCTAAACCCTGCAGGGACACCGGCCCTCCTCGACCGAGATTGGTGACCCCTGCTCTAAACATTTGACCAAAGTTATACAGTTTAAAAGCAAAGCTAAAAAAATACCAGGCAAATGTATGTAAACTTGACTGTCTAGAAATTAATTAAAAATAATGATCTCATTATTCTGGCATTTATCAAATGTAAATCATTTAGGTAATCCTAACGGACCTAAAATAGTAAACATTTAATATAATTTATCATCAAACATTTAAAAAAAATGGTTATGTTTCTTTTTTTAGTGTATGTAAACTTCTGGTTTCAACTGTATAGCCTATAGTACAACAGACAGTTGCTGTTATTTGGCCTATACTGATTTTTAATGTATATACCTGTGCATCGTACAAAAATATGTGTCTTGCTTCATTTGTGCTACAGATTCAGAATATTTTCCACATCCAAACTTCTCTCAGACATTCTGTGATAATATAGTTATTTTCAGTTAAGGGATGAAGGCTTTCAGCGGATCATATGTCCATTGTTTCATTTATTATTCACATGATCATTTATTATTAACCAGTGTTGTGTGCATGTATTATTTATTACTTATGGATCTCATCGTTTGCATAAATATTAATCAAAGAAACTCAGGTGAGGTTGTAACCCAAGAAGAAATATGTTGTCCATCTTTATTATGTGTTCCTTATTTGAAGCTACAGGTGCCCATTCAGCCCTGTCAATCTCCAGTGCAGAATGTGCACGTACACCTTATCAAGACTCTTACCTTTTGTAGGTTTGATTTTTTTTTTCTATAATCTTGCTTTTGGAGTTTGAGGGGCTTGACATTAACCTGCTAAGACTCATGCCAGATTGTTGTTTATTGATTTCTCTTCCACTTTTAACACTATAAAGCCACATTTGTTGGTGGAGAAATTAATTTGTCTTTTTAATTTGGATCTTAATATTTGTGGATGGATTCTTGATTTTTTAGTTGGACGTCAGCAGTATGTCAGAGTTAATGGTGCTCTTTCTGACTTCCACTGGCTCCCCTCAAGGTTGTTGCCTCTCACCTCTTTTGTTCATCATGTATACTAATGATTGTCGTAGTATTCACGGTGATTGTCATATCATTAAATACGCAGATGATTCTGTGATTGTGAGTCTCCTCCACGATCAGGATTTGGGGCATGGTCCTGCTGCGAAGGAGTTTACTTCCTGGTGTGATAGATTTTCTCTCCAGTTGAATGCAAGTAAAAAAAAAAGACATGGTAATAGATTACAGGAAGGCTTCTCCAACACCCAGCATAACTAATATTAAAGTGTTGGACATTGAAATTGTTGACACGTATAAATATCTAAGGGTCGTTATTGATAATATGTTGACATTTCAACCTAACACCCAGGCTGTCTATAAAAAAGTTCAATAAAGACTGTTTTTTTCTGAGGAAACTTAGATAATTTCAGGTTTGTACCTCTATGATGAAGCTGTTTTATAAACAATTTATTGAATCGGTTTTATATTTTTGCATTGTAGTTTGGTACGGTAATCTGAGTGTGTCAAGCAACAGGCTGAGCAGCCTGGTGAAGGTGGCAGGCAAGATAATTGGTTTTAACCAGACTGGTCCAATGGTAATCTACCATAATTATGTTCTAAAGAGAGCTCAGGGTATCCTCTGCACCCCGGATCACCCATTGTACTCTTTATTTCAGCTGTTGCCATCAGGACGTCATTTTAAGGTTCCTTTTTGCATGACAAATAGAACCAGAAATTCTTTTATAATGGTGGCCATTACGTCATTAAATGAGTCCAGGGGGGAGGGGGGGTGTATCTACATATTGATGTATGGATGTTGTGTGGTAATATTTTATTAATGTGTGCATGGAACTTCGCCTGTGTTACAGTATGGCACCTTGTTGCAATTTTAGTTTCCCTAACGGGATAATAAAGCTGAGTCTGAGTCTGAGTCCAAATGGTCTATCTAACCAGCTTTGGCAGGTTAGATAACCACTAGCCACTTTGGCTGGTTGCAAATAATTTAGAAGTTGTAGTTTTCTCAAAAGCAGTGTTCAACAATAAGGATGACCCATTGGCCCTTGAAAGTCGACTGACAAGCACAACTGTGTTCAAGAATGCAGGTGAATACCGAATGGGAGAATGATCATGCACACAGTGAGACACAAAATATTCTCACTCACTGACATGCATGAGTGTTTCAAAAATTTTTCAGGTTCATGTTTCCCTGCGTTAAACATCCGTGCCTGGAAACGCAAGTGGTGCAATCAGTTCTCTTTAAAATAGACGGACAAAAAGGGATGCTCTTTAGACCGGTGCCAATAATTAATATATCGACTTATCGCACAACACATGTTAAGTATCTTGCTCATACATGCTTTTTTTCACCTGAGGAACATCGCAAAAAAAAGAGATACTGTGTCAAAGGAAGAGATGGAGATGCTTGTCCATGCCTTCATCTCTTCTCGATTGGATTATTGTAATGTTCTGTTCACTTGTCTGAACAAACTCTCTATGGAGCGATTGCAAGTTGTGCAGAATGCAGCGGTAAGGCTTTTAACTAACACCAGTTGGAGGTCACACATTACTCCTGTGCTAAAGGCACTTCACTGTCTTCCTAATAATTCCAGAGTAAATTTTAAGATTCTGGTCATTACATATAGAGCTCTACATGATCAAGCACCCCTGTATATTCAAGATCTTTTAAGAAATCACTCGTGTAGTTCTCCGAGGTCTTCTGGCAAAGACCTGTTAGCCATTCCCAGAACTCGTCTTATGACTTAAGGTGACCGTGCCTTCTGTGTGGTGGCCCCATGGCTCTGGAACTCTCTCCCTATAGCACTGAGAAATCTGGGATCAGTTGAACTTTTGAAGAAGCATTTAAAGACGCACCTTTTTGCTCAAGCTTTTAATTAACAGTATTAGTGTTTCTGTATTTGTATTTTTAATGAGTTTTAATATGTTTTAGCATGCCTTCTTTTTATTGTCATGTGTTCTTTTAGTTGTTTTCTCTTATTGTAAAGCACTTTGTGACTCAATGTCTGGGAAAGCTGCTATATAAATAAACCTTTACTTACTTACTTACTTACTAACACATGAACCTTAATCATTTTTGTTGATGCAATATATATCGTCCATACATAAAACCCAACATTGTAGCCAATTGTGCAAGCTCTCTATCTCTAATGGAGGTGTCAGTGTCAGTATGGTTAGAAAACACTATAGTATTTACTATATATTACTATAGTATATTTTCATGTGGGTATCCTATAACTGAAAATAGATCTGATAGCAACATTTTCACTTTCGGATTCCAATTCCAATTCTAATTATTAAAATGACTATAATTAAATGAAATATTCTCAAGAATACACTATTATGTGTTCTTTGGAAAAGTGTACTCTCAATATGATGATATTATATTGTCATTCTGGCGTTATATAATGAGCATAAAATGGTCTTAAAATGACAATAATATTGGTTATCGCAATATATTTTGGTGCAATATATCGTACAAAAAAAAAATAGATATCGTGACAGCCCTAATGCTCATGCACCCACAGTCCTGCTGCTTTCAAGAGCTCTATTTTTATAATGCTGCATTTGCTTTGACCATTGTTTTGGACAGATTATTAACCCTTTGATGCACAAGCTATAAAAAAGATATATATATATATAAAAAAAAAAAACTTAGACGGGTCACTTTAGACCCTTGTAGTGCATTAAATGGTTAAGGGGACTAACATTAATGGTGCATGTTATCATCTTTTCATTATCAAACACAGTATGTGTTTACCTTCTTTCTTTTGCTCATACAGTAGTTATTATTCTTTATCATCATTTACAGTAAAATTGCTTTAATAGGAGATTTACTGCCAGTTTATATATAGTAAACTGTGCATAGTTTTAGATAAATAACAATAAATCATTTTAAAATGTCAATTGTTTATTTATTTTTTGTATAGAAAAGAGTCAAATAAAACGTGTATGCATAGAGTTATAATTTAGGTTACAAGATTACAAATTGTGGCTAAGAACTATGTATTTATTTAATTATGTATGTATGTTCTGACAAAAGTCTTGTCATCAATCCCAGTTGTAACAGCAACAAATAATAACTTCACTTCTAGTTAATCATTTGGTGGCAGAATGCATGCAAGAAATTTGCAGAGTAGATGGCAACATTAACAGCCTGAGGTATCAAGACATTTGTGTTGCCCATTACATTACAAACCACAGGAAAGGGCGAATTTTTCAGCAGAATAAAGCTCCTCCTCATACTTCAGCCTCCACATCAAAATTCCTGAAAGCAAAGAAGGGCAATGTGCTCCAGGATTGGCCAGTCCAGTCACCAGACATGAACATTATTGAGCAAGTCTGGGGTAAGATGAAGTAGGAGGTGTTGAAGATGTATCCAAAAAATCTTGATAAACTTTGGAAGTCCTACAAGAACGCTTTCTTTGATATTCCAGATGACTTTATTAATCAGTTATTTGAGTTATTGCAGAGATGTATGGATGCAGTCCTCCAAGCTCATGGGAGTCACACACAATATTAATTATTTTTTTCACTGCAGCATGACTTCATATTCTATACTGTACATTATTTTTGTTAAGTGACAAGACTTTTGTCTAAGCAAAGTCAGACCTTACTGTCCTAATTAAATCATTAAAAATCAAAGCATGATCATATTTTATTTTGGTAAAATAGCCGTAATCTAGAGGCCTTTGCCTTTCATATAAGCCACTTCTGATCCCAAATGATCAACCAGAAGTCAAGTTATTATTTGTTGTTTCTTAAACTTGGATAGGTGACAAGACTTTTATCAGGTAGTGTATGTATGAATGGATGGATTGATGGATGGAGAAAAATGGATCCTTAGTGTTGAGCCCTGAAAAGGCATGTGCGAATATCAACTAATTGCAATGCAACACCATAAAACCACAACTCATTTCCTCGTGCACATTAAGCAAAGTCATACACAACACACAAAAGCGTGAAATGAATTACTGTAGGAGTCATGTGGACAGCCATTTCAGCATGCCAATGTATGGATATAAAGGACATTTTCCAAACAACAAAATTGTGGCTAGTAAAAATGGCGAGTGGCTAGTAATGTTAAAAAACTACTAGCCACAGTAGCGGGTGATAAAAAAAAAAGGCAATGTCAAGCCCTGGTGCCACATGTAGGTGTTTTGCAGAGCTTACCATAAAGCTGTTGTTTCTCAGCAGCAGATTGGAGGATCACATGCTTGGCACATATGGAATGCTATTTCTGCCTCTTTTCCCGCTCCGCAAACACACGTTCCATCAAATGACAATCCAAACAGCAATAACAGAATTGTGTTGCATGATATAATATGATTATGTGTGGATTAAAGGATTGTGTTTGGACTCTGTAGGTGCTCGGTTGGAGAGATCACAGATGCCATGAAATCAGTTTTCGGGGAGCACAAGGCCAGCACTCGCATGGTGAGCGGAGCATATCGCAGCGAGTTCGGCGAACACGAGGAGATAGCACTGGCGCATAACAGGTAGGAGGTCACGCATTTCAACAGTTTGAAGCTTGTAGAATGGAAAATCCTACAACTTCCCACATCCATATGTTGTTGAGTATGCTGAAGGCTGCTGTATAACAGATATGTGGATAATACAACCCATTCAGATTGCATATTGTTCATGCGCAGATGTTAATCCAGTGTTTTTCCCCCATGAGGTCAAGATAAAGCTGTATCTGTATGAAGTATGTAACATGTAGTGTATAGCAGATAAGATTGAAATACAGTAGTTAACATTTGAAGTGGATCATCAACGTTCATCAAATTTTTCAGAAAACTATTGAACAACAGCTATTCTTGTCCTAGGACAAATGTTTTTGATTCACTTTGAATGTTGGCTACTGTTTTTAAAGTAAATTGTCCAACAAATAAATGCAAATTATACCAATTAATCAATCAATGAATCAATCAAAGGCTTTTATTTGTCACATACACTTCCGTTTAGTGAATTTGGATCCTCCCGACCATACACAAACAACACATTTTAGGGGAAGACAGGTCAACAGGAGGTAGCATTTAGAAAAAGGAAGTAAGGTACATTTCAGGAGAGGGAGGTGAAAAAAAACTCCTTTTCACCTTGCTCTTGAATTAGGGCAGTGTGAGATCAGGGAGAGAAAAAAGCCCCAGCAATTAGCACATAAACACATAGACATAACATTGCAACAGGGAATGGGAATAGGGGATGTGGATATAGTCTGATGAGGGCGGGCAGCCATCCGGTTCTGCAGGTAAAGAGCGCTGATCACAGACCCGCCTACTCCCTCCAGTGGGTGAAAGCACACGAAGGCGTGGGATGAGTGGCTAGGTGGTGATTGTCTGTAGCTGTGTATGTGAATGTGTAAGCCTGTAGAGTCCAACAGGTGTTCTTGACAGGGTTAATTTCAGGGCGTTATATATTCTGCATTTCACATATGCACACACATGTACTTGTATATGAGGTATTCCATATAAAGTCAACCTTGCCATAAAAAAGGTTTCACCAAAACCCTTTCTAGGTTTTTTTGTGTAGGCTTGTATTTCACAGTACTGTAAAAATACTGAAAAATGTCTCTGTCAGTGCTTTCAAACAATTATATTTAATTTACTGAAGTCACACAAGTGCTAATTTCACATCTATAACAGAGAGGTGTCACATCCATAAACAAGCTTTTTCCTCAAATGCAAAATTCTAAAATAAAATAAAACTATATTTTTTGTTCTATGGAGAGCCAACTCTTATCCTTTTGATGAGCAATATTTATTTTGGGTTGTGCAATTTAATTCACAGAAGTAGGTTGTCCACTGTAAACTTGCATTCTTTTTTTGGTCATATCCATTACACATGTTTATTTTCCTCATTTAAAATATAAGAAAAAGTTTACAGATGGACATTTTTCGGTCCCACTTTATATTAAGTGTCCTTAACTACTATGTACTTGCATCAAAAAATAAATAAAATGTACTTACTGTGTTCCTAATGCATTTGAGAACACTTGTGGTGCTCTTGAGTTGGGATAGGGGTTGGGTTATGGACAGGTTTGGTGGTGTGGGTAGGTTTAAGGGTGGGTTAAGGTGTAGGGAATGGTCAGCAATGTATTTACAAATGTAACTACAGAAGTTAATTACAGATGTAATTACATACAGGTATTTAATCAAGCACAAGTACACAATGAATAGATGTATTTACACAATAAGTACATTGTAACAAACTATTAATTCCTGTGTAAGTACATATTAGTTAAGGCCACTTAATATAAAGTGGGACCCATTTTTCTGTTCCCATAACTGAAAAAACTGATGATTTGTTGTTTTGTATAATATAAACAGATGTTTCAATGTAATGTTAACATAGACTTTCTATGTGAATTTATGCTTTGAGTTTTTACTGTAAATGTCACGTCCATAACGCTGGAATTGCTCATATATGGTTTATTAGGACTCTCTATAGGTGTAATGTATTTTAAATTTAGTGATTTAGCAGATAAATTTGTCCAAAGCGACATATACACTCACCAGCAACTTCATTAGGTACACCTGTCCAACTGCTTGTTAACGCAAATTTCTAATCAGCCAATCACATGACGGCAACTCAATGCATTTAGGCATGTAGACATGGTCAAGACGATCTGCTGCAGTTCAAAGCAAGCATCAGAATGGGGAAGAAAGGTGATTTAAGTAACTTGGAACGTAGCATGGTTGTTGGTGCCAGACAGGCTGGTCTAAGTAATTCAGAAACTGCTGATCTACTGGGATTTTCACACACAACCATCTCTAGGATTAACAGAGAATTATGCGAAAAGGAGAAAATATCCAGTCAGTGGCAGTTTTGTGGCCTTGTTGATGTCAAAAGGAGAATGGCCAGAATGGTTGGAGCTGATAGAAAGGCAATAGTAACTCAAATGGCCATTTGTTACAACGGAGAAGAGCATCTCTGAAAGCACAACACATCTAACCTTGAGGCAGACACAGCAGCAAAAGACCACACCGGGTGCCACTCCTGTCAGCTAAGAACAGGAAACTGAGGCTACAATTCGCACAGGCTCACCAACATTGGACAACAGTAGATTGGAAAAACGTTGCCTGGTCTGATGTGTCTTCATTTCTGCTGCAACATTCGGATGGTAGGGTCAGAATTTGGCGACAACATGAAAGCATGGATCCTTCCTGCCTTGTATCAACGATTACGGGCTGGTGGTGGTGGTGGTGGTGTAATGTTGTGGGGGATATTTTCTTGGCACACTTTGGGCCAATTAGTTGCAAATGAGCATTGTGTCAACACCACAGCCTACCTGAGTATTGTTGCTGACCCTGACCACACCTTTAAGACTACAGCGTACCCATCTTCTGATGGCTGCTTCCAAAAGGATAACTCATAAAGCGTGATTCATCTCAGACAGGTTTCTTAAGCATGACAATAAGTTCACTGTACTGAAATGGCCTCCACAGTCCCCAGACTTAGTCCAATAGAGCACCTTTGGGTTGTGGTGGAATGAGAGATTCTCATCATGGATGTGCAGCCGACAAATCTGCAGCAATTGGTGATGCTATCATGTCTATGTGGACCAAAATCTCTGAGGAATATTTCCAGTACCTTGTTAAATCTATGCCACCAAGTTCTGCAGTTCTGAAGGCAAAAGAGGGTCCAACCTGGTACTATTGTGGTGGTCTTGAGGTGGCAGACAGGTAGGGTTAGGGACAGGTTGGGTGGTATTGGTAGGTTTAAGGACGGGTTAAGTTAAAGGAATGGTCAACAGTGTAATTATAAATGTAATTACAGAAATTAATTACAGATGTAATTACATGCAGGTATTTAATCAGTCATAAGTACAATGTAAAAGCATGTATTTACACAATAAGTACATTGTAACCAATAATTATTTTCAGTAAAAGTACATATTAGTTAAGGCCACTTAAAGTAGGACCTGATATGCTATATAGCTTTATCAACCTATAACAGTTCAACTTTATTAACAGTAAATCTTTTGTTGCAATTGAGCCGAGCACATGACTCAGCCTGATAACATACAGCATCATCATCTTTATTACTGTCCTAATGCACTAAAAGCAGCTGGATTTAGCTTTAGCTGCTGAATTAATGTTGAAGATTCGGTGTTTGTGTATTTGTTTGTCTTAAGGATTTTCCATATTCAGATTTAAGCATGCATATATGCCCAAACATGACCTCAGAAAGACAGACACAAACATTACACACTAAATATTTAACACAAAACCTTCATAACAGACAGATCTTACAGCCTCAATAACTCTTGTAGTGCTCATGTTACAAGGAGATTTATTTTGTGGAACATCATGTCATGTCAAAGATTTATGCCAACTGATCCGTCACAAGACCTAGTTCCACATTGCAGTTTTTCCCCTGCCATTATATTAGGGATGTGACCAAGACCGCACCAAGTTATTTAATTTCATTTTCTACATAGCACTAAATCACAACAGAAGGCACTTATAGTTCTTTTCTTACAGAACAGGTCTATACTTTTCGTTTTATTAAACAAACAAAATAGCCTTATTTTATTTCTTATTTAGATTACATTTACAAAATTCCTCTACTACAGAGCAGGTCTATACTTTTCCTTTTTTTAAATAAATAAATAAATTGGCCTTCTTTTATTTCTTATATACCTAACGGCATGTCATTTCTGCTCTCTGTTGATTCACACAGTGGGAGTGGTATTCATTTTTTAGAAACTCATTCACTGATACACTGCAGTGTTCCTAT
Organism: Danio rerio; assembly: GCF_052040795.2. Taxonomy (NCBI): domain Eukaryota; kingdom Metazoa; phylum Chordata; class Actinopteri; order Cypriniformes; family Danionidae; genus Danio; species Danio rerio. Next base: position 48,589,861 of record NC_141040.1, on the reverse strand, counting down.
CACATGTTCTTCTTATTGCAGATATTTAGAAATACAAAAAAAATTGAAAGTGAGAAATTGTCTAATTTTTATTTATTTATTTAACAATTTCTAAAAGTTAAAAAGAAACTAATAGCCTAGATTTCTGCTTCTTACAAACTAAATGTGTTATAGCTTTGGTATGGAAATATACCAAAGACCTGTTTTTGCACAATGAATAAAAATATATACAAATGTCTGATGATCTTGCTCTTGGAAAATGAATCTTTGTAGTCAGAGTTAAAGCAGAGACTTAAAAAAGAGTGTTCCTGAATTAAAAGAATAGCTTAAAATCACTATTTATTTAGGAAGACACGGTGGCTCAATGGTCGCCTTACAGCGAGAAGGTTGCTGGTTCAAATCCCCGCTGGGCCAGTTGGCATGTCTGTGTTGTGTTTGCATGTTCTCCCCGTGTTGGTGTGAGTTTCCTCCGGGTGCTCCGGTTTCCCCCACAGTCCAAAGACATGCGCTATTGGTGTAGTGTACTGTATGGGTGTTTCCCAGTACTGGGTTGCAGCTGGAAGGGCTTTTGCTGTGAAAAACATATGCTGGTGTAGTTCATTCTGTTGTGGTGACCCCTGATGAATAAAGGAACTAAGCTAAAGAAAAATAAATGAATGATTGATTAAGTAATATTCTTACTTACTATTTATTTATTTATTATTTATATACACTATTTTTTATGTATACATTTATTGTGTAGTATTTTATTTTATAAATTATTTTAAATGTTATATTTGTTTAGTAAATGTTGAGGTGGTAAAGTACATTCTGAACTTTTATACAAGTTATCTATATTATTCACTCATTCATTCATTCATTCATTTTCTTTTCGGCTTAGTCCCTTTGTTAATCCGAGGTCACCACAGCAAAATGAACCGCCAACTTTTCCGGCAAATGTTTTACGCAGCGGATGCCCTTCCAGCTGCAACCTATCACTGGGAAACATCCATACACACCCATTCACACACATGCACTATAGCGCATGTCTTTGAACTTGTGGGGGAAACCGGAGCACCCGGAGGAAATCCACACTAACTCATGGAGAACATGCAAACTCCACACAGAAATGCCAATTGACCAAGCCGAGGCTCGAACCAGCAACCTTCTTGCTGTGAGGCGATTGTGTTACCCACTGTGCCACCGTGATGTCCTATTTTGTAATTTTGTTTTTTTTGGAATATATTATTTTTGTTATATAATTAAAATCAATAAAAAGAAAGTTGAAGGAAAAGAAAGCAATTGCTAAAAGATTTTGTATCTTATTTGATAAAGTCAGTGACTTGTTATAAATGCATGTGCTTTTGTTCCTCAGAGTTGTTCAGTTTAAAAAGCATGAAGGCAGAAATCCTCGTCTGCTAGTGGCCAAAATGGGACAGGATGGTCATGATAGAGGGGCAAAGGTCATTGCCACTGGATTTGCAGATCTTGGGTTCGATGTGGACGTTGGCCCACTTTTCCAGGTATGAAATCGTAACCGTGATGATTTTTTAAATTAATTTATTTTTTTGCTATTAGGTCCTTTGCTTTTCAGTGTTTCGCTTTCAGCAGAGACATTTACTTTATACTAAAATTAAACTCATTTACTAGAACTTCATCTATGTTCAGCTGCTTTGACACAATCTGCATTGTATAAAGCACACTAGAATTTAAGATGAATTGAATTATATGTTTGGGAATTTTTGTTAATGTGCATTACTTGTGGATAAACACATCTTCTCTTCTCTCTGAAATTCATCCATGTGTCAAAGATGTTGAGAAATTAGCTTACGGAGCTTAGTTTTTCTTCTGTATATCCACAATTTGGCACACTTAGTTCTTGGGTTTCATCAATTAAAGTGTCCTTTCTAATCCTTCAACATCAAAACATTGAATCCATGACTGAGCAGATTAAATGCATACCTCCAAGTTAAGCTCCCGCTTTTCCTCAGTTTTCAAAATATGAATAATCCGGATCTCTCATTTGTACTCCAAATATACTACTTTGTGTCGTCGCAAAACAGTTCAACATCAGATTTCCAGGTTTCATTGGAAAAGTCAAAAGGATGGGTTCAAAACTGACTTTAAAATAAAAAGCTTTGATTAAAAAAAAATCCAGTAAAATATTTTTTGGGATTTTGTTTATATTATTCATGAGTTTAAAGTTAGACACTTGTTTTAAATTGATACATTGCAATTGATTAAATTACCTGTCACGTTCGTTCAGTTGATCAGAAAAGCCTTACTTAAAAAAAACATTCAGCTGTTGCAATCACTTTCAAAATTATTATTTTCCATCTGAAAGATGAAAACATGACAGCCCATCAGAATTCATCCTGCAGTGAAAACCTTGTTAATTTAAAGCAGAATATAACAAAATGACAGGCAGCTAGCTCTCTGCAGCTCTCCTCGCCCACTGAAGCTAAGCAAGGATGTACCCAGTCAGTCCCTTTTGTTCTGAAACCTATAATTGATTTGTACATTTCTGAAAAATGTCAAGTGGACAACTGCACAAAAAACAAAGTGCAAGAGATCAACCCGAGCATAAATGAAAGACAGTATTTAAATGTTATTTTTGAGACCAGTCATGACCAAGCTCTTTATTATACACACTTTTAAATGTTACTTCTAAGATCAAACTGCTCAATATATGTTGAATTAGTCAGTTTGGGTTGATTCATTTGTATCTATTAAAAAATGAAGACCTCCTCACCATAAAGCATATTTTGCTGTAGACCAAGGCTTCCCAAACCTTTTAGCCCGCAACCCCCAAAATAAAAACTCCAGTGACTCGCAGACCCCCACTATGCTTGGAGGTGGTTATAAACATGCAAAAATTGCACACAACAGTACACACACAGCAATAGGAACTATATAAACAAGCTTATTGACGACACAAAAAGTGCAGCAGTCTAACAATCATATACTTTTTTATAATCATTATTCATTCGGTTACTTTAATAATAACCTCACTTAATGAGAATGGTGGACATAATGTTAACAGCACAAGACTATTCTCTGTATAATTTTAGAGACCACCAAAGGGAGATCATCTTCCATGTTCAGTCGTGGGCTTTATTTTTAATGTATGTGAGTGACATAAGGTGTCAAAGTTTAACATTGTGCCTTAAAATCAGTCTGCTGTTGCTAACACTATTGCTGTGTCATTAATCTAGTGTTATAACCCCAGAGGTTGCAATCCAATGGAAAAAAAAGAAAGGCAGATGGCTTTTTATTTGCAAGGTTTATTTATGTAACTATTAAATATTAAGTGTAATTTAAATATATTATAAGTAAAAAACGTTATGGATGAAGTATGGTATTCTAATAGTGTAAAAACATAACATCACTAAGTGACCCAATCCCCCCACCCCCCTCCCCGACAAGGATTTTATACTGAAGGTACTTTGCTGGAGGTTTTTAAATTATCTCTTCATTTTTTTTTCAATTATTTATCATATACCAAAGTAAAAATTTATATTTAATGTTTTTATGTAAAATTGGAAGTGTTTTGGTATAGTCTCTTATTGATTTATTAAGTTGGTGTTATTAATATGTAATATAAGCCATATGTTACATTATATAAACAAAGAAAAATAACTTTATCATGCATTGATGTAGACACAAACATAGTTATTGTCATAACTATTGACAAGATTAGGCTTTAAAGGGATAGTTCACCCAAAAATAAAAACACTATTATCATTCACTCGTGCTTCACTTGTTCAACAGAAAAAGAAATCGGTAAGATATTATAGATATTACAAAGAAAGGTATTATGAAGAAAGCTGAAAACCAGTTACCATCGGCTTCCAGTGCGAGTGGTTGAGATCAGTTGCATCAACTGAAAAGCAAATTAAAAGCATTTTGACACGTGGGACATGTGAGATACAATAGAGTATTTGATTGGTCAGAAGATTTGATGATAAACTGAAGTATTATTTTTATTTTATAACAATATAAGCGGGCATCACGGTGCCGCAGAGGGGTAGCATGATTACCTCACAGCAAGATGGTCGCTGGTTCGAGCCCCAGCTGAGTCAGTTGGCATTTCTGTGTGGAGTTTGCATGTTCTTCCCTTGTTCACGTGGGCTTCTTATGGGCGCTCTGGTTTCCTCCACAGTTCAAACACATGCGCTATAGGTGAATTAGGTAAGCTAAATTGTCCGTAGTGTATGTGTGTGAATGCAAGAGTGCATGGGTGTTTCCCAGTGTTAGGTTGTGGCTAGAAGGGCATCCGCTGTGTAAAACACATACTGGATAAGTTAGTGGTTCATTTCACTGTGGCGACCCCTGATTAATAAACGGACTAAGCCAAAAAGAAAACATGGACAATATAAACATATAGAAATCCTTACGACTAAAATATTGATACCAACATCTAAAAAGCTTTATTTTAATTTCACTGGAACTCTAATGTTTGTTCTTACCTTTTGTGTTTTTTCTATGCTGTTTGTTTCTATGACAACAGACCCCGCTGGAGGTGGCCCAACAGGCGGTGGATGCAGACGTTCACTGTGTAGGGGTCAGCACATTGGCAGCTGGACATAAGACCCTCGTGCCCGAGCTCATCAAAGAGCTGCGTAACCTGAACCGGCCCGATATCATGGTGATCTGCGGAGGGGTCATACCACCACAGGTAACACCTGCTGCTGAACAGATGAGCACAGACACACTCTGACCTGAATTACAGCAAGGGAACTGCGGTTTGCCAAGTGGAATATTTTAAAGAAAGCCGAGTAGTCAGATGATTCAAATACTTCTAACTCAATTTGTACTTTTATAGTTGCAACTTACTTTTAAAGTAGAAATAAAATCAAAACTAACCATATGATTTTGTTAGCTCACATTGCTAGTTTAGTGGTGAACAATTAATTTGTGAATGTCATTTAGAAAAAAATGTCCTTGGCTGTTTCTCAATACCAAGTACGCAAAGTTTGGACTTGCGTCCTTGGAAGTTCAGACTTGCCAAGTTCAGACTTGGAAGAACGAACTACAGAGGACGCGAGAACAAGTCGGGTACATCTTCAAATGGAATGGCAGTGTTCTTTATAACGTCACCAAGAGCTTAGAATGAACAAGAGGCGACACTCAATAGAACGTTCCATTGCAACAGCAGCGCCCAGCAACAGCCCCAGATTCCGCCATTTTGGAGTGAAAGTGATCGGGCGTCCATGGGATCTCATTACTGTCGCGATGGCAAGCAGCTGCTTTGTTTTTAATTTATTAATTTAAAAAGCGCATTAAAGCTGAGATACAACCTGAAAGATGACAATACAACATTTGTTATCATAATCATCAGCACTTTTAATAGTTTATTTTACAGACTTATAATATACTTTTGGTATTTGCTAGTGGCTGTTTCCCAAATTACACTAGAGTGTCGCCTCTTGGTCATTGTAAGCTCTTTGACGTCACTTAACTCACCATGGATTCATCGGTTTTACTGTACAATAACAAACGATTTAATTATATGAAGCGCGGCCCTGTAATTAATATTATATTCATATTATAAATCTATATTTTTGATTTCAGAAAATGTAAACATAAGTGAAATGGGTTATCATACACAGACTCGTGTCTTTTATTATAAGATTTAATAAACTACAATGGACATTATACAAGTATAAAGTACAAGACGTACACAATAAAAAATAAAGAATGTTAATCAATTTGGTAAACAAAGACAAACCTCATACAACACGGTAACATAATTAAAGACAATTATGAAAGGTAACAAAACAACACTCACAAAATAATACACCTGATAACAAATAATAGTTTTATAAGACCAAAGATTGTCCGTTAGATATGCACAAAATGCATTAAACATCATCATGTATTAACTACAATGGACAAATGTAATACAGTACATCCGTGATGGACTGGCTGATGTAAAGCTGCTCTTGGTGGGGGAGGTGATGACGAAGCTCCTGCTGACAGGCTGGGGGTCAGAATCCTCATAAGCTGAGGCACATAGCCAAAGACACGATATCTTTAGAAATAAACTGCCGATTCGAGTTTAAAACAACTACATTCTCGCCTGAAAAACTCTTATAATTACTCTTAAAATCTCTTGTAATTACTCTCTCTTTCTGAATAAAATTCCTACTTTACTACATCCAATCAGCTCGAAAGTAAATCACACCATACGGAACAACCTCAGGACATGGGCGCTTTATAAATGCAGCAAATCTTTTGGAAGTATTAAAAGTGTCCAGGAAGATGTCCAAAATGACACACAATGACCCAGAGACTGTTAAAACTGCATGTCACTGATGAGTAGATGGCGGATGTTTACTTTTATGATGACTGAAATCGCCAAATGGCCTAAATTCACTCAATGCATTACAGAATATTACGTTTACACATCCTTGCACAAATTGCATGTAAACGTATCAGCTTTTCCCAGTATAATACTCACTACTAGCTACTCTTGAGTACTTTTAAAAGGGCTACTTTTTATTCTTGCTTTGAGTAATATTGACAACAGATACTTTTACTTGCGCTACATTTTTGGGCAAGCAATGGTACTTTTACTTGAGTATGTGTTTTCAGTTCTTTTTCCACCAATGTCTACATTAGTATTGTATATTTTTTAACAACATGCAACATTCTATCGTATCAATCTTATTTCAGATGGACTGTATTGCAATTAAGGATGTATTAAGAGTATCAAATTGTTTATTTCAATAGTAATTGTTTTTTGCTGCTTGCTTATTGGCTATTAGGTGGTTTGCTAAGCAACAATAATATAGGGCTCTGCAATTTGGGGGAAATGGAAATAGAATAAAAAAATATATACTATTAAAATAATTAAATTATTATAATTTTTTTTGATTGATATTGCAATTTACATTTACATTTACATTTAGTCATTTAGCTGACACTTTTATCCAAAGCGACTTACAAATGAGGACAAGGAAGCAATCAACACAACTATAAGAGCAACAATGAATAAGTGCTATAGGCAAGTTTCAGGTCTGTACAGTCTAAGAAGGAAAGTATTAGTAATATTTTAGTAATTTAGTAATATATATATATATATATATATATATATATATATATATATATATATATATATATATATATATATATATATATATATATATATATATATATATATATATATATATATATTTGTAATTTTTTAGTACAATTTTTTTTTTTTAGTACATTTAGTGGTATATCCAGAGAGGCAATTGCAGATTAGGAAGTGGAGTGGAGACTAAATAGTTGAGTTTTTAGTCGTTTCTTGAAAAAAGCGAGTGACTCTGCCGTTTTTATGCAGTTAGGGAGTTCATTCCACCAACTGGACAGATTGAATGTGAGCGTTCGCGAAAGTGATTTCTTCCCTCTTTGGGATGGAACCACGAGGCGATGTTCATTCATAGAACGCAAGTTTCTGGAGGGCACATAGATCTGCAGAAGTGAGAGCAGATAAGAAGGAGCAAAGCCAGAAGTCGCTTTGTAGGCAAACATCAGAGCTTTGAATTTGATGCGAGCAGCAACTGGCAGCCAGTGCAAACGGATGAGTAGCGGAGTGACATGTGCTCTTTTAGTTAGCTGGGAGCCCGGCTAGGTGAGAGTTGCAGTTATCCAGTTTAGAGACAACAAGAGCTTGAACAAGGAGTTGAGCTGCATGTTCAGATAAGAAGGGTCGGATCTTTCTGATGTTATAGAGTGCGAATCTGCACGATCGAGCAGTTCTAGAAATGTGGTCAGAGAAGTTCAGTTGGTCATCAATCGTTACTCCAAGGCTTTTCACCATTTTGGATGCAGTAATGGTTGCCCCAGTCATCTGGATTGAAAAGTTATGGTGTAGAGTCGGGTTGACAGAAACTACAAGCATTTCCGTTTTTGCAAGGTTAAGCTGAAGATGATGATCTTTCATCCAGCGTGAAATGTCCAACAGGCAGGCTGAGATGCGAGCTGGAACCGAGGGATCGTCAGGATGAAAAGATAGGTATAGCTGGGTATCATCAGCATAGCAGTGGTAGGAAAATCCATGTTTCTGGATGACTGGTCCTAGAGATGATGTGTAGATGGAGAAGAGAAGTGGCCCAAGAACAGAGCCTTGAGGTACCCCAGTGTTTAGATGCTGAAGGTTGGACACCTCTCCCCTCCAAGACACCCTGAATTTAGATTCAATTTGCAATTTAATTTAATAAACAGCTCACATTTCTTAATAATGTGCAGCATAAACTGAAATTTGCTACCAATCGGTGCTGAAATTTTAAAAGCGTCCATTTCCCTTCAACATTTGAATGCTGTGGAGCAGGTTCGTAAACAGCTCTGATTTATCATCACGTGCTCAATAGAAATGACCGTGAATGGCCGTAAAGATAATCAGTTCACCGAACGTCTGTTTACCGAGTGTAACCACAGATACAGGGACAATGGAGCATTTCAAAGTCACGTTTATAAGCAGGTCAAGCCATTTCTGTGCCATTTGCACATTTCCTATGTAATCTTAACCAAACACACCTAATTCAGATCATCAGCTCTTTAGCCGAGAATGAAAGACCTGTAATGGGTGTGACAGACAAAGGAGATGTCCAAAACATGCAGTGTTGGTGGTCCTCCAGGAACGTGGTTGAGAAACACTGATTTATATCATACCCACATATTAAGGTGTTTTCTTAAGTATGTTTTATTTGTGTGCAGTAAGATTTTAGCCTTTTCCAACTTTTCAGTTTGGATCGGAAATTTATTAAGATGCTGCTCTAGATAAGGAATTTTTTGCAGCTAAATGTAATTTTCAAATCCAGATTATTGTAGACATAGCCTGAGACATCTACATCTGAGCCATACAATATAAAGATAAACATTTATGAAGCCAGATTTTCATTGACAGCTCTTATCTTGTATCAAGTTCTGACATGGACCACATCGAACCTAAATGATCAGTCCAGAACCTGAAGACATCAAAGGAAAATAGACTCGAACCAACCTTCATTGCAATGCGAGTTCAATCAGAATGATCACCATTCATGATGGGCAAAGAAAAGATGCAATTTTTTTCTGTCAGAAACGTCAAGGTTTTTCCATCTATCAATCATTAAATCTATTGAATCTCCACTCAAAAAAATCAGGTTGCCTTCTGTATTGATATATAAAGCAGAGAGTCATGAAGGCCACAGATTACATTGATTTTAGTGTGATTAAAGGTTGTTGAGCATGACACAAACACAGCTCTCGTGCCGCTGCTAAGAAACATAATTATCAAAAGTCAATGTGAAAGTAGCCTGACCTTTGCCATATTCATTTTGTATTCGATTCATATTGAATTTGAGCTTAGAAATGCATTTTGGTGAACGGGCCGTCACCTGCTGCTTTCGTTGATGAAATTGAATTGAGGCGCTCTCATATGCAATATGCATTTTTACTTATTTATCCGTCTATATCTTGTTTTATTTCAGTTTGTTGGAATTGTGCAGAGTACACACTGCATTGCTGTTGCTCATAGCATGGCGTTAGCAACACCAAGGTCATCGCTTAGACTTGTATGAAATCCATAAACTGATGAAAAGTGTGTGCAAATGTAAGCTGCTTTAGATGACACTACATGCTTTAAAGCAGTGCTGCCCAAACTCTGTCCTGGAGGGCTGGTGTCCTGCAGATTTTAGTGCCAACTTTCCTTAACACACCTGTACGGATGTTTCTAGAGAGCCTACTAAGAGCTTGATTAGCTAGCCCAGGTGTGTCTGATTGGGGTTGGTACTAAACTTTGCAGGACACCGTCCCTCCAGGACTGAGTTTGGGCATCCCTGCTTTATAGTATGAATGTTCAGTTTTTTTTGTCCTCGAGTATAAGTCATTTGATTTTGAGTAACTACTGATACCCGATCGGATACTTCTATGATACATAAAAAAAGAATAAAGGAGAGTGAAGAAACAGATTTAGGATGTTCCTTATTTTAACGTTTAACCCTGTTTACAACTCTGTGGCACCACATAACTATAGATGTGTTAAAATCAATGAGAATATATGTATTTACACACATGTATATACGAGTCCTGATAGAGAGGTAACATCCGATTCCGATCGAGTCTGAAACCGCATGATCGGGCGCGATCGCATATGGACATTACTTTAAAGGTTTGTCCTCATTAAGATTTTTAATTATGTTTCGCAGGAAGTTGTTTATAATAATTAAAACTGTATTTTTTGGATCAATGTAGTGTCCTATCAAACAAAAACAATAAATAATAATATTAATCTTAAAACACATGTTTGTTTGTTTTTTTACTGTATTTTGGCTTTCTGTCCACACTGAGACGCCATTTTTAGGCGAGAACAAAAAAAAAAAAAAAACGCTTTCCGAAGTGGATACATTTGAAATGTCACAGTGTGGACTGCAGGGTTGCCAGATTTTGCAACAAAACCAGCCCAATGGCCAATCAAAGCCATCCCAGTTATTTAAAAGCTCAAAATATGTCATTTGACATAAATATGTCGTCATTCCAGCACAGTTTTTATCATTGAAATGTCTATTTACTATTTATTTATAAATAATTTATTTGTATTACTGTTGTATCCATACAAATAACCAACAGTATATTGTGTGTGTGTGTGTGTGTGTGTGTGTGTATACACACACACACAAAAATTTAATTCATTTTATTTGGAATGACTAATACTATTAAAACAACACAGCATCCAAATAATCGTAAGGAGCCCATAATGTTTCACAATAAAAGCAGCATGCAACCATTGATGATCTTTTGCGTGGCACTAGACACTCAATCCATTCTGCGTGCAGTATTAAGTAAATGGATTAAGGATAGAGATGGCATCGTCTTCTCCACACATGAAGACTGCCTATTATTGCAGATACAGAACAATACTTTGCAATTTGTTTAGAGTTTTTTTTTACTGAGTCCGGCAATTTGTAGTCCTCTCACACACAGTTTATGAACATGCCCAAGGCTACCGTAAATTAAAACCACCAACTTTGTGTTGTAGCCACACACTTTCAGAGCATTCACTAATGGTTGATATTTCAGCATTTTCTCTGAATAGCACAGATCCATGTATGAGTCAAAACAACAGCCTACTTCCATAATCAGAATGTTTTTCAGTACTTCATTCACAACAACAATATCAGGAGTGTTTGGAAAATCTCTAATGACAGCACTCAGAACATGTGCATTACTGCTCAGTGATGGAAACCAGTTCATTCGTACAGTCTTGTTAGTGTATAGTGCACTGTGCACACTGACTCTGTCCACCTCTTTAGCTGTGATGTTCACAATGCGATCGTGACGTGTGATGTACATGCCTCTGAACGCGGGGCAGCCGTTCATTATGTGCGCTGTTGATTCCACCGTTCTATCGCTATGTAATAAGCAGAAGGGCTCGTGGTGTTTCGGGTACCACACGGACAGATTAAACTTTGTAGGAAGTGTTTGTAAACGAGCTCTAATGACAAACTTAAGAATAGTGTGGTCAATAGCGGGGTTGTGTAGCTATTGCACGCACACACACACACACACACACACACACACAATATACTGCTGAGGTCAGAATTATTAGCTCCCTTGCATATTTTTACCCTTAATTTCTGTTTAATGGAGAGAAGATTTTTTCAACAAATTACCAAACATACTAGTTTTAATTACTAATTTCTAATAGCCAATTTATTATATCTTTGTCATGATGACATTATATAATAATTTACGAGATATTTTTCAAGAGTATTCACTAGTATTCAGCTTAAAGGGACATTTAAAAGCTTAACTAGATTTTGAGATATTGAGCTTCAAAGATTTTGCAATCCATATAGCAAACAATATGTGTGTAACATTTGTCTTTTATAGATTAACATGACAGAGACCCTAAATGTACTCTACATGTAAATTATCAAAGTTCTCTTACATTTGCAAATTGGCGTAAAACAAACAGGGAACCGAATTTTAAAAAGTAATTTTCCGCTTGGAATTATCAGGTTCTATCTGGCAGATCATTTATTGAAGTATTACTTTTTAAGAAATACAATCAGTCTGCTCAATAATTTAATTAAAAAAATGTATTGGTCTTGTATCAATATGTTGATGCTTGAGAAAGTAAATGTTTGTTTTTTATAACATTTATTTAATGTTTTAGAATGAATATTTTTTCAAGTTCAAATTAAGCATAGAAGGCTGTGGTAAGCATTTTATCCAGTGCAGATGTTAATTTTATGCAATTAATATGTTAATGTTTATTGAATTATATGCTTTATATGACTTATTAAATTATATTTATTGAATTACATGGCCCATGGAATAAATTGTGTTTGCTCAAGGCTTAATATCAAATTTAAAGACTTTAAAAGAAAACAGACAATGAGCAAATGAGTTGAATTAACACTGAAAAATGTTTTACTGACTATATATAGACAAATAAAATATTTCACATTTAATATGTTACTTTTTTTTTAATAACTGTTTCTTTTTTAACAATGTAAAATGTAACATTTCGTCTCAATGTCAAAAAAATGCTTCTAAATCATCACATTTACACATCACTTTCAGGTTTTTTCTCAACTTTTTGTGGTGCGGCATTATTTAGTTGACTCTGTGTTTATTTATGGTCTTTCCCACTGTCAACGGAGCAATCCAGTGGAATGATAAAGAAAGCTTACTGATTGGTTCTCGTGCGTGCATTTGAAATGCTGATTGGCTCACAGAAAGAACCTTAAAGAGCCAAGATAGAGTTTGACTTTGTAGATAGCTTTTTTTGTTATTAAAATAAAAAGTCTTAAAATATAAACAACTTGTACAAAAACCTCCCATAATGTAAATAAGTTGTTATTTAATAAGACTATGTGAATAACTCAATTTTGACAAAAATGTCAGAAAGAATCTTATTATTCTAAGCTGACGTTTTGTCTTCTGAGGCGCAAGTCTCATTTATTAAATAAAGAAAAGATTCATGCAGCCACTTCTCCTACCGCAGCAAATTCAGTTTTTACTGTTGATATTTGCCACCAGTTAATCAGAAAGTTACGATTTTATTTTCTTTGACTCGTTGGATGCAAACGCTGCTTTATTTGCAGATCTTTTATGTAATATTTCAGGTTTGTGCATATGTTTAATTAGCATTTTTGGATGGAAACATATCTAGTGTGTAACAATGTTTGTTCTGTAGACAATCAAAAGAAATATAGCATAAAGGGGCTAATACTTTTGACCTTACAATGTTTTAAAACCAAAAATTAAAACTGCCTTTATATTAGCCGAAATAAAACAAAAAATACTTTCTCCAAAAGACAAAATATTATAGGAAATACTGTGAAAAAATCCTTGCTCTCTTAAACATTATTTGGAAAAAAAGAAAAAATTTTAAAGGAGGGCTAATAATTTCGATTTAAACTGTATATAAAGTCAACTGCATATAAAGTCAGCCTACACATTCATGCGTATTGATCTCATAGCTAGTGTTTATGAAGGTTTCATGGTGTTGTACAACCTGTGCAATAACATGCAATTATACTGGATGTACCTTTTTTTCCCTTTGATTGGCGGCTTTGTCTTTTTTTGCGCATGAATGCATGAAACGGATTTAATCTCAGTGTCTGCTTGATTGCGTTGAGGTCCGGAGGCGTCTTTGTTCCTTAGCTGTGAGTGCCATTAATTGATTATTGAGTGTCAGCATATAGTGAGTGTGGGCCGGTGGAGGTGAAAGCTGCCATAATCGAAGCAGACATGGAAATCCATCTCTTGCACACCATCATTAGCTTGTACTGGATCGGATCTCTCCGGAAGATTCCTCAGGCAGCTCAGATGTTCAGCTGTCTTCCTATGATGATCTGTGATGTGATTTGCTCTGCGAGGGAGGGTTTAAATCAGTGGTTTGCAAAGGATGGGTCATAACCTGAAAAATGAGTCATGCTCAAAATGCGAATAATAAAATACAGCTGATCATGTAATCATGCATCGTTTGGATAGAAAAGCGAATAGGTTTATCAAAATCGCTGCAGTTGTTTTTTTGTTGTTGTTGTTGATGATGTCAAAGGTTGTACATCAAATCAAACTCTCCAGTACTTTACATTATCTGAACCATTTCATCCATTTAGTGGAGCACATCTGAAGTCATGATATTATGTGGAAACAGAAAATCATACTGAACTAAGCCTCTAAAATCTCCGTCATTTCAGCTATTTATAGAGCTCAAACACAATAGTTCGACTAGCATCTATTTAAGACCTATTGCAGTGTGATGTATTATTAGACATTTTTACATTCAATTTCTTTTCGGCTTAGCCCATTTATTATTCAGCCAACTTATCCAGCACATGTTTTACGCAGCGGATGCCCTTCCAGCCATAAGCAAACATTGGGAAACACCCATACACACTCATTCATGCACATACACTACGGCCAATTTAAGCCTAGTTCACACTACAGGATTTTAAATATCAGCAGATCGCTGTGCTGTTCACACTACATGACTTGACTTTGTGTCTTTTAATCTCTGTGGTGTTCACACAACGCAACACTCCGTGAACGATCCCCAAGAGGGGGGTCACACACTACATGATCTGACAACAACTCATTCCCCATCAGCTCATTCAAGCTACCAAACCACAGCCAATGAAAATTTGAGGGAGGAGTCGTCAGAAAAAGCTGAACACTATTGGCTGCTTGTGTGCTGATGACATCACTGACAGCGTTTCAAGCTTTAGAGAAAGCATTTAAGAACATTGTCTAATCATCTGATTTATGAGCGGATTAATCACTCATCTGCAGGTTCCAGTGGATAGATACACAGAGTTTTTAATTTTTGTAATTTTATAACTCTTTGAAATAAAACTAACATATTTATAACACCCTGCCGTTTTCTAACTATCAGTGTATTTCTTTCTGACATTGTTATTTTTTTTTTATTACAAAACAGTAAAGTACTGAGCATTTCTGCCTTAAATTACCATATTAGTCAATATGCTTTGAAATATAGCTTTGAATGTAAATATGTTGTGACAGTATGGCGTTTTATATGAGAACGGTCAGAATGAGCAGTATGGTAATTCTAATAGTTACAGAATTCTAGTTCCACTGTTAATATAGCCTACTCTCATGTCTGTGTTAACGCAGAATAAAGCGAGTGCAGCGATGCCCATTCTGACCTATCACAGATGTTTCTGCTGAGCTCCTGAACACACAGACATTCAGCTCATGCTGATCTGCTCTCTCATTGGCTGCAGCTCGTCACTACATCTGACCACACGTGGGGTTGAGTCGGCCGACTGCTCTGGAATATTTAGCATGCTGAATGTTGGATTTCCGTCTGCGAGGTGTCGGCGACGCGTCAGCGAGCCTCGTTGAAGCGTTGTTCAGTAGTTCACACACAAAGAGCGGCGAGCGCCAAGCACCCGCAGATATTCTTCCCGATCACAGCCCGATCTGTCGGCGAGCTCGTTAACTTCCAAATCGGGCTCAAATCAGGCTTAAAATCCTCTAGTGTAAACTAGGCATTAGTTGCTTAAATTCTCCTATAGCGCATGTGTTTGGACTGTGGGGGAAACCGGAGCAACCGGAAGAAACCCACGCTAACAAGGGGAGAACATGCAAACTCCACACATAAATGCTAACTAGCCCTGCCAGACTCGAAACAACAGCCTTCTTGCTGTAAGGCGATCGTGCTACCCACTGTGCCACCATGCCACCCATTTTTAGATGAATTTTTAGATTGCGTAACATAAAATAAATACATGATAATGCACTTTTATATACTTTATATAGGCTTCTTTAATGTATGTCAGCATATATACAGCATAAATGAGTACAACATTTTTGAAGATTATTATTTTTGTTAAAATAAAGGGCTTTCGGTGAACTGTATGCCAATGCAAAAATCTGCTTAAGGTCTGTTTTCTTTAAAAATCAGCGATCTCCACTATATCCGATATAAAGTGGGTCTCAGATTGCACAAAAAACACTGCATTAAATGACATTTTTTTCCCGCCATGTCTTTATAATATGAGCATTTATTTTACCCCAGTATATTCAATAGAGCGTTTGCCCTAGCCTGCCGATTCTTAAAGGCGCATGCGAGTAAAAGGCCTTTTGTCTCATTGTACACTTGAGCAACTAAATGAATGGCAAAGTTTATTTAACTAATTGTATTTTAATGACATTACAATATCGATGCTGTAAAAGAAATCGTATAAAATGGAAAAAATTCACTTTAACAGATCACCGGAAGTTTATCAGTATGGAACAACACTAGCTTGGCATATACCTTTTTAAAATTTTTCCCTGACTATGACGCACAATGTAGGATTTAAATCAAACATTTGTATTAACACTTTAAAAATCACATGCATATACATCTATACTATTGGATGTTCAGAACAATATACAGTTGAAGTCAGAATTATTAGCCCCCCTAAATTATAAACGTCCCTGTTTATTTTTTCCCCAATTTCTGTTTAACGGAAAGATTATTTCAACACAATTTCTAAACACAATAGTTTTAATAACTCATGACATTTTTAATTTATTTTATCTTTGGCATGATGACAGTAAATAAAATTTGACTAGATATTTTTCAAAATGCTTCTAAACAGCTTAAAGTGACATTTAAAGGCTTAACTAGGTTAATTAGGTTAACTTGGCAAGTTAGAATAATAAGGCAAGTTATTGTATAAGAATGGTTTGTTCTGTAGACTATAGAAAAACTACACTATTTAGCTTTACAGGGCTAATAATTTTGACCTTAAAATGTTTTTTTAAAAATTAAAAACTGCTTTTATTCTTGTCAAAATAAAACAAATAAGACTTTCTCCAGAAGAAAGAAATATTAACAGACATACTGTGAACATTTCCTTGCTCTGTTAAACATCATTTGGGATATATTTTAAAAAGAAAAAAAAAAATGAATGAGGGGCTAATAATTCTGACTGTATATGACACTTGCTATATTCATATAAATTCATCTATTATTACGCGCACATACAGTACATATAAACTCGCTACATGCAATCACACCTGCACAAACTCACATATACATACAAACTTAAACTATGCATATGCACCCATAAACTCTCGCATATGAATATAAACTCGATGTGTGCATTAACATTCTTTTAACACTCGTGCAAATATACTAAATAAAATTCAAAAACATATTATTAAATGTAAACTTATTTACTATATGGGATGTTTTTTGTACAAGTTGTTTACATTTTAAGACTTTTTATTCAAAAACAAATGTTACACACATACTGTTTGCTTTATGGAATACAAAAACTTTGAAGCTCAATATCTCAAAATCAATCAGATTCCAGATTGAACCTCATAAATTCAAGGTGACGAAGGAAAACTGACCTGCACATATTGTGCAATAATGCTGATGGTGATGCATTTTCATCTTTCATCTTCTCAGGACTACGAGTTCCTCTATGCGAGTGGTGTCAGCTGTATCTTCGGCCCTGGGACAAGGATTCCAAAAGCAGCCGTGGAGGTTCTTGACAGCATTGAAAAAAGCCTGGAGAAGAACCGGCAGGCCATGTAACCACAGAACAATCAGCTTTAACTGGCACACATTGACATCTCTAAATGCGCTTAAATGGATAGTTCACACCAAACAATTCACTCACCATCAGGTGGTTCTAAGCCTTTGAGTTTCTTCTGTTAAACGCATAAGAAGATATTTTGAAGAAAGCTGAAAACCATTGCCTTCCACAAGGAAAAAACAATACTATGGAAGTCAATGGTTACATGTTTCAAGCTTTCTTCAAAATATCTTCTTTTGTGTTGAACAGAACAAAAGAAGGTTTGAAAAGAGTAAAGAGTGAGTCAATTATGACAGAATTTTTATTTTTGTGTGAACTATCCTTTTATGCTCATCACAAGACAGCATCCTCAATATATTAATGACCTAGAATGATTACAAAAGCATTTGATATTCCAATCTATGATGTGAAATAATCAAACCGTGTGAAAATGTGCAAAAGCAGTCGTTTGTTTTTGTTTCAGATGTGTATAGTTTGACGTAATGCATTAAAATCAAAGGTTACCAGTGTTTTTTCTACAGAATCATTTTTTATTATACATGACAGTGCCAATTTCATTACATTTTATTATTAGAGTGAAGCCGTTTCATTTAACAGTAGAAAACAATGCAAGACAATATTTTAAAGAACGCTGAAAACCTGTAACCAGGGGTGTCATGTATTAACGCTGCGCATGCACTAAAACTTTGTGTACGCCAGATTTCACGCTCATGTTTGGATTTACTAACGATGAAATTAACGTGAGAATGTGCGTTAGTCCATGCCAGCTTCATGTCTGGCGTATGTGCATTTGTTGTTGTGTGTTTGTTTTATTATTATTGGCGACTCCTAGAGGCAATTGTGGTAAATTGCACACTGCAAAGTATCTTTGAGCCGTGCAATGGCAGCTGTATGAGATGGGATCATCCCCATGTCTAGCAGGTATATAAGGTTTCCATACCATGCAGTTGACCAGCCAAACATAAAAGCACAATTTGCAGCAATCGCCGGTTTTCCCAATCTAATCGGAGACTGCACGCACATTGCTATAAAGATGCCATCTGAAGACGAATTTGCATACATGAATCAGAAACATTTCCATTCAATAAATGTGCCAATAATATGTGATGCTCAAATGCGCATCATAATAACATAATACACACACTTATTAATGATTCCTACTTGTCTTCCTCGTGATGAAGAGTACGCTGGATTTGAACCGAGTTCATGATCAATCGTGTCAAAACATGTTGCCATGCGCTTAACGAGGTACACCACTCATGCTGCTAGACAATACAAAATTGTACACCTTTACATCGGACCATTTCTTTGTTAACTCACAGTGCGATGTTCAGACCCCACTGCGTTAACCGCGTCAGCTAAACTCTCCCACTCTATTTTTTTTTTCTTTTGTTATTAATTCTGGAGGACAAACCTGCTAATAACACAGTTTTTCTCCGGTCTACCATCGAAAGGAGCACCTCCAATTCACATTCTGTTCAAAGTTTCTCTTTTTGCTTGGTTTTGCCATTGCTTTTTCGTTTGGTTTTGCCAAAGTAGAGTCATTAGCATATTTATATAGGGAAGGAGGCAGGGAGGGGTTTTGGGCTCATGCTCATGCGCTCCGTTTCCGGTTAATTCTGATGTACAAAGAGAATATGCGTGCGATTCAACATGCGCAGTGACTGACAATAACGGCTTTTCGCGATTCTTTGTAAGCAGCAGCAGTTGTTGCTTTCGCTTTACCATTCTTTGAACAGATTATTATTTGGCCTAACATTAACAGTTAAAAACAGTTAAATGAATGAGGAGGCAAGTGGAAAAGACACAAAACCTAAATTAAAGATTTTTAGCATGCCGCAACCCATGCCAAAGTCAAATTTGGCTAGTAACGGTGGACAACTACTAGCCACAGTGGCTGGTGATCAAAAAAGTTAATGTCAAGCCCTACCTGAAACCATTGACTTCCATAGTAGGAAAATCAAATACTATGGAAGTCAATGGTTACAGGTTTCCAGCTTTCCTAAAAATATCTTCTTTTGTGTTCAGCAGAGGAAAATAAGGTTTGAAACAAATAATAAGTGAGTAAGTGATGACAGAGTTTTCAGTTTTGTGTGAACTAACCCTTAAAGCTCCTCACAAGACAGCATTCTCAATATATTAATGACCTTAAATAATTACAAAAGCGTTTAATAATCCAATGCATGATGTGAAATAATAAACCCGGGTGAAAGCAGTCAATTGTCTTGGTTTCAAATGTGTATAGTTTGAAATATTGCATTAAATCAATGGTTACCAGTGTTTCTCTTACAGCATCATTTGTTAATCCTACGTGACAATGCCAATTTCGTGACATTCAATCATCAGAGTGAAGCTGTTTCATTCAACAGTACAAAACAATGCAAGATGTTATTTTAAAGAAAGCTGAAAACCTGTAACCATTGACTTAGTAGGAAAAACAAATACTATGGAAGTCAATGGTTATACGTTTTCAGCTTTCTTCAAAATATCATTAGTGTTCAACAGAAGAAAAGAAGGTTTGAAACAAGTAAAGAGTGAATAAATAATGACAGAATTTTCATTTTTGCGTGAACTAACCCTTAAAGCTCTTCAAGAGACAGCATTCTCGATATATTAATGACCTAGAATGATTACAAAAACATTTAATAATCCAATCTATGGTGTGAAATAATCAACCAATGCGAAAGCAGTCATTTGTTTTGGTTTTAAATGTGTATAGTTTGACATAATGCATTAAAATCAATGGCTCACCACCATTTTTCTTACAGTATGATTCGTTATTCTTACATGACACTGCCAATTTCGAGTCATTTCATCATCTGATTGAAGCTGTTTCATTCAACAGTTGAAACAACACAAGCGCATTAATGTAATAACTTTGATGTGATAATGTACGTTTCTGCCTGTGCTCGATGTGGCCTTTTTATTACTCGTCCTGTATGATCTTTAACAGAGCACCATCTGTTTCAGCTTTCGGAGAATGTTATGTGATTTTATGTCTACTCTGGCACAAGTCCAAACAAAACTGTAAACCCCCAGAAAAAGGGAGCATCCACATCTTCCTTCGCTTTTTTTTACTCAGATTTGATTGTGTTATAGTTTTGTATTGGATCCTGTAGCAACCCTATTAAAAAAAACAAAACTATAGTCATGATGATATGATGTTAATTTAAAAGGCAAATTGCTTCCTTGCTGATTTTGTTTTCTGAAAGGAAGTTCACACTCCCTAAACGGGAGGAAAACTCAGCGGTCACTTCACATGATCCTCATAATAATGACCTCCTGCCAGCATGTTTGGACCCCACGTAGGGCTTGTCTGCTCCGACTGCATTCTCTCTTCCCCCCCAAAAATCATGCTTCTGACTTGATTTGTTTAGCTTTGTTGACAAAAAGCAAACCAAGTATGACAGGAAATGTGATTCAGTCTGACGTTGTGTGCTCTGTCAGAAGAGTCGCCCCTGCTGTGGGCCTGTTTATAGTGTTGACGGATTTATGCAGTAGTTTTTTCATAAAGTGATGGTAATACAGTACATTCTCAACCCCTTATAATACATTGTGATATTTCCCAAATGATGTTTAACAGAGCAAGGAAATTTTCACAGTATGTCTGATAATATTTTTTCTTCTGGAGAAAGTCTTATTTGTTTTATTTTGTCTAGAATAAAAACAGTTTAAATTTTTTTAAACACCATATTTAGGTCAAAACTATTAGGCCCTTTAGGCTAATTTTTTTTCAGTAGTCTACAGAGCAAACCATCGTTATACAATAACTTGCCTAATTACCCTAACCTGTCTAGTTAACCTAATTGACCTAGTTAAGCCTTTAAATGTCACTTTAAGGCACAGGTGTCAAACTCAGTTCCAAAAGGGCCGCAGCCCTGCACAGTTTAGTTCCAACCCTAATTAAACACACCTGATCAAACTAATTGAGTCCTTCAGGCTTGTTTGAAACCTACAGGTAAGTGTGTTGGAGCAGGGTTAAAACTAAACTGTGCAGGGCTGCGGCCCTCCAGGAATTGAGTTTGACACCCCTGCTTTAAGCTGTGTAGAAGTGTCTTGAAAAATATGTAGTCAAAATATTATTTACTGTCATCATGGCAAAGATCAAATAAATCAGTGATTAGAAATGAGTTATTAAAACAATTATGTTTAAAAATGTGTTGAAAAAAATCTACTTTTAATTAAACAGAAATTAGATGGAAAAATTAACAGGAAGGCTAATAATTCTGACTATATATAGTTGTGTTACACTCAAAAAATAATTTTGCTGTTTGTTCAAACCAGCTAGGCCTGTCACCATAATCAATAAATCGACTTATCATGCAATACATGGACATGGCTTCAATAATTTTCTGCTGACGCAATATATATCGTCCATCATGATTACATAAAAATAAAATGTCTTCAAAAGTTTAGCTGATTGCGCAGCTTCTGTCATCTCATCTAATCTTCATTGGAGGCATCAGCGAGTTCAGGGTTCAACTTTTTTTTACAAACAATGCCTACTAATAGGTGGAGAAAAGGTGAATTTTCTCATTTTCCTCAAAAGTACTGACAGGTTTAGAAGGTGTCAATGAGCTCAGTTCATCTGCGGTCCACTTCCAGAAAAGGAATAATATTAAAGCCATTTAATAAGCACATTACTTGTCGTTTTTTCCCCTTGAATGTGTTTGACTATTTATATGCTGTTGTATAAGCAGTATATAAACAGAGACATAAATTTGTCTTAAAATGACAATAATAACAGTTATCCCAATCATTTCTATGACAATATATGGCACAACAAAAACAACTTATCGTGATAGGCCTACAACTAGGCTGGTTTTAGAGGGGTTTGGGCCATTTCCAGGCTGGTTTCCAGCCATTTTCAGTCTTATCTTAGCTAGTCAGGCTGAAAAACGACCAGCTAAAACCAGCTTGACCACCCTGGTTTAAGCTGGACATGGCTGTTTTTTAGCTGGGCTCCCAGCCTGGCTAGACTGGTCAAGTTGGTTTTAGCTTGTCATCACCCAGCCTGACCAGCTAAGACCAGGCTGGAAATAGCTGGAAACCAGCCTGGAATGACCAAAACCTCTCTAAAACCAGGCTGGTCGACCAGCTAAAACCAGCAGGAATGAGTTATAAAGACCCAATTTTTGGGAGGACAGCTTAATTGTTTTATATTCAATCCACTTCAATTCCTAAAAAAATATGTAGTTATCTTAATCGATTTGTATTGGGACAGCATGGAGGCATTGTGTGTAACAGACTTTTTTACATTGTCTGTGTGAACATGCTATTTTTTACTTAAAGATTTTAGAATAAGATTCAGCCGTTATTGTGCTTTAATTTATTTGTAAATGTGATTTCCTTAGGGACGCCATTGATTAAATAATCTTTAACCATAATACAATTTGGTATAGTTTTATTGGTGATACTATAAAGTAATTGGACCAACTTTGTAGTCTCTAGATATGTCTCTATAGCGTTACCACCAATTATTATTAATCTTTCTTTTTTTTTTTGGTCATAACTTGTCCTTGGAAAACCGGTCATAAAGGAATAGTTCAATAGTTCAAGTCTGGAACAAGTAAAGGGTAAGTAAATAATGGCATAATAAAATGTTTTCTTCCAAAGTAATATTTAACAGAACAAAAAAACATTGGAACAAGTACACTGTAAAAAACAAACAATTAAACTTTGGCTTAACTTCAAATTTTAAGGCACCAAACGTCAGGACATTTTTGAGTTTACTCAACTTAAAAAAGAGTCAAGTGTAGTAATTGTTTTTTTTTTGTTTTTTTTTACAGTGTACTTGTTCCAAGTGTAAGTTTTTTTGTTCTGTTAAATATTACTTTGGAAGAAAACATTTTATTATGCCATTATTTATTTACCCTTTACTTTCTAAACTTGTTTGATTTACTTGTTTGATTAACTTGTTTGAAGATACTTTGAAGAATGTTGGAAACCGGTAAGCATTGGTTTCTATAGTAGCAAAACCAAATGCTATGAAAGTCAATGGTTACAGGTTTCCAAAATTCTTCAAAATATCTTCCTTTGTGTTCAGCATAAAAAAATCTCTAACAGGCTTTGAACAAGCAAACGGTAAGTAATTGATAGCATAATTACAATTTTAGATGAACTATCCATTTAATACACCTTAAGATACAGATATAAGTTATTAAAAAGAGATTTTTCTAAAATACATGGCATACAGTTTTGTTTTGTTCTTAATTTTTAACCCACAATTTAAAGTGTGTGGCTTAAAAATATGAGCTAAATGTTAAGAACAAACCATAACTAAATGCCATGAATTAATAAAAAAAAGTATTATTTTAAATTTGATTGTTCGTTTAGTTTTAACTTAAAATTTATTACATATGGCATATATTTTTGAATTTGTCATCTGATTGATTGAATTCCAGGAGATTTGTCTCTCGCATTCTTTAACTTTCCACCTGGAAAGAAGAAGCCATAATGTCAGCAAGAATCTGTAGAAGTTAGAAGAATAGCATTGTATATTCAGCTGGAATGATTAGCGCTTATCTTGATCAACGCAATGCTATAGCTTTTTAAAAGTATGGGTAGTTTACAGCAAGATGTGCAGCACCTGAAACTATAGATACTGGAAGCCTGTGCTGGCGTTTCTCCTGCGGTGTTGCTATCAGTGTGTGAAGAGTGGGAGAAGAGGGTTGCATTGACAATCCAACACAATGGGCAGCACACTAAACACATTTTATAAGTGGTCAGAAACTTGTAAATAACTCATGAAAGAATCAAGTTATGTTAAAACCAATTAATTAATCAATTCTCAATAAGTTTGATGTGTCAAATGACCATCTTCCTATTGAAAAAAACTAAAGTTGGATCCGAGATGGCCGACTTCAAAATGGCCACCATGGTCACCACCCATCTTGAAAAGTTTGCCCCCTCACATATAATGTTCCACAAACAGGACGTTAATATCACCAACCATTTCCATTTTATTAAGGTGTATCCATATAAATGGTCCACCCTGTATTTTTAAAAGCACAGTGTGTAAAGTTGGCCACCTGAGGGCGCATATTCACAACAAACAAAGATCTAGTTTGATGATGCAGTGACTGAGTGTGCAATCATGGGAGTTGTGGTCTTCATTACATCCTATGGGATTCCTACAGAAGTCATGTTCATGAATGAGCTAAACTATTTAATTATGAAAAAGACTAAAGTAAGCCGTCAAAACAAAACAAGCAATGCGCCACTAAATCAGCAGAGCTTTATTATGCCACAGTCCACCACTTCCGGTTCTTTCTCTTGTCAGCACATGGAGAAGCAGCACTGTTTTAACTTACTAACTACAGATTAAGTTTCTGTTATAATATTGTTCTGCGCCAACATATGAACATGTAAAAACACACATATTAAACATATGAAAGTGTCTTTTCCTGTTTTCTTTAAAGCCAAACCAGAAATCAAGGGTCTATGATGTCACTAGCATGGTCACACAGAACATTTGGGATAATTTAAGTACATAAGTCAGAATATATAACACTGTTGTAGTGGTTATTGAATATTTTAAGGAAAAAAAGTCATGCATATTGGGCCTTTAACGCCTCTAAACATGGCATTGAAATAAATTAATTGTGATTGGTTGATATACACGTCAATCCGATGGCCTCTGGGCAGTCCTTGGTCAATTGAAACCAGCAAAAGCAACCAGACAATCTGACGTTAGTCTAACCAAGACAGATGATCACATGGATTAATATTGTCAACCCAAAAGTAGATTAGATCCTGTGATACTTTAATCTTCTGAAACCAAACTGCATGCCAAATTTAAGAACAGAGCAACCTCCATGCTCTTAGAATGTATTTTTGATCATTCTCAACTTTATAAATGTGTATAATGTAGGAGAATGTTGTATAAATGTATAAATTCCTTGTAATGCAGCCTAGAGGATCTTTAGAAAGTGTTATTGAAGCTTTGAGAAAATGCTAAGGTTTTAGCCCACTGGAGATGGCATAGATATCAAAGCAAGGGTAAAATGTGTAATAGGAAGAAGTGTATGGAAAACCTTCTGATCTTGAAACTAGAGAGGCTCAGAGGAATGCTCTGAGATGAACACTTCCAGATTTGTGTCTTCTATCTTGTCAGGATGGCTCCTCGAGACAGTTCGAGTGAACTGTTTGTACAGTGCTCAGCATAAATGAGTACACCCCTCACAAATCTCGCTTTTTAATTCTTATTTTTAATAGGAAGCTATACAATATTATATTTGTGCATATGCATTAGATTAGTCAGTACTGAAGCCAAATCTGGAGCATTTCTAACGAAGTAACTTATGATAACTTTCCAAAAACTAGTTCAGCCAAATTTATAACTTATATAAAAATAAAAGAAATCAAGAGAAGCAAAAAAATGATATTGCAATATTTTGTCTGAATTTAATTGTATAATCTTTCAATTTCTAAATACGTTTGGTGACTAAAATAGTATTTTAATAAATATATCTGTTTAATAAAACTGTTTTGTTTAAATGCACCAAAATGCATTGCCTAAATTCCCTGAGAAATGGATAAAAATGGGCTGTACTCAATTATGCTAAGGACTGTATAATCGATGCACTTTTAAAATGATGCAGCCTTGAAAGTGCAATGGAAACGTTTGCAACATTTTGCAAAACTCACTCAAAATAAAAGAGAGTCAGTATTATTGCATGGAAAGAAAGTGTTTTAAATGCGTTGGGTATTATTTTTGTTTCGCCTATACTGTATACATTTAATGACTCTCAAAGGGTAGTCATTGAATAACCATCAACAACAACCAACTAAGTGTTGCAAAAACTGACTTTATATGAAGAGTTCAGTTGGAAAAACTTCTAAGTGGCAACTGAAATTTCCTTCGAAAATGAGCGTTGTTTTCTCAGACTCTTATGTTTGTGTTGTTATTTCATTGTAAAGACCTGTAAAAGAATGTATTTGCCATAAACTTAAAATTACTGAACCTACACACAGGAGCATAATAAAAATGGTCAACGGTCAACGGGTTTTAAAGGTTTTTGCATCTGAACTATATATATATATATATATATATATATATATATATATATATATATATATATATATATATACGTATACGTATATGTATTTGTATATGTATATGTATATGTAGCAGATTTTGTAAAATAAATTATAAAATGTTTATAATATATTTTAAATATGTAAATGATGCATTATTTAATTAAATATGAGTCAGTTTTTAGTATTAATATTAGTCAAATGTTTTTACAGTAGAGAATAAATATTTCATTGTAGCTACTTCCCCAGCTAAAATGGTTAATCGACTGATTTTTTTTATTATGCTAATTAGCTTGTATTTAAACGTAGCATTTTCATTCATACCTTTATCAATCAGGGGAACCGCCAACTTATCCAGTATGTTTAATAGATTGCTATGTTTAAATGTGAGCTGACTTGTCTACATTTCTGGCACAAAAAAAATGTGACCCTTTGATGAAGTCATTGATAATTGTTGATTTTCTTTTTAACATGTAGAGCACTATATAATTCAGAAAATATTGTGAACAGCCAGGGGACGAAAAGAAATACAATAAATGAGATGAATAAATGTTGTATACAACCAGGCAAATTATGTACTGCATAAACATCATTTGTTAAAAAAGCCCTTCAGAATATTCAATGTATAGACACAAAATAAAAGTTTGGTGTATGTCTGCTGAAGTAAACAACATTTTTGTAATGTTGCTTTAACTTATTTTAATAAGTTAATCAGGTTTCAACTACATTTTTAAGTTATACAAAGTCAGCAATATCTTTTACAGTGTGGTGATTACTTTTAAAAAACGTAAAAAAAGGGATATAGTTTACCTAAAAATTACAATTAACGTACTATTGACTCACCCTCATGTGGTTGTAAACCTTTATGAATTCCTTTCTTATGCTGAACACTAAAGACGAAAACTAAAGACCTGTAACCATTGACATCCACAGTAGGAGAAAAAACAAACAAATACTATGGTAAGTCAATGCTTATAGTTTTGCAGCTTTCTTCAAAATGTCTTATTTGGTGTTCAACAGAATTTGGAACAAGTGTGAGAGTAAATATTGATAGAATAGACATTTTTGGGTGAACTATCCCCTTAAGAAAAGTCTGTTTTAGATGTTTTCCTTCCATTAGTCTGGAAAAATAGCAGTTTATGAAAAGCCAAAAATCCCCAAATCTAGTTTAAACCCCAAAAGGTGCTTGAAAAAACAGTGTAGTTGCCTGTAGTGTCTCACTTTAAACTCTTCTTTAATGTATAAATGCTGTATTCATCTTGAATAGCCTGAGGCTGAGCAAATGAACTTTAAACTCGAAGGGTTAAGTCAGCCCAGTTTTAAAATTCCTCTTCAAGAAGATCTCTTTTCTCAGAATGGAGGCTTTGAAAAGCTTTCAGAAGGGATGCTGAGTGCTGTCCATTACTCGCCCCCTCTGCGGACCTGTTATCTGTGGAGCAGAGCTGGCTTAAGGTGAGCTCGCCTGACTGAGGGTCATCCTCTGATTGTCATGCTAATACATAAGCTACAGAGAATCAATATGAAGCAAGGTTAATTATGAGATATGAGTTTGACACTGTTCTTGGCTATACTTCTCACTTTTAGCCTTTTTTTAAGCTGTAAATTTTATATAATTCTGATATTCCTTGTAACAGCATGTCCTACAGTAACTACATACTATACGCGACAAGATTATTATATATATTTTTTTCAATTACGTAAAGAAATACAATGCTAGTCAAGTACAACAATACAAAGAAAATTTCCAAGGCTAGGGGGAGATAAAGCCAATATCACAGGAATAAATTAAATGATATACAGGTTTGTACAATTCACATAGCTTTATGACTTTTTGAGAGTAATACAGACTCAATATAATGCTTCACTTTAATTTTAAATGTAATAAAACCTGGACTTTTACCTGAAATTTACACTTATAAATATGAAATGAATTAAGAATGTATATGGGTCTTTTTGTCTCTTGAGTTTTCAAAAATTCCTAAAAGATCATCTTTCCAATGTAAAGTAATATTTTCAAAAATATTGACAGAAATAAAGTCTAATATTTCAACAAAAAGGGACACAGGTAATACCAAAATAAATGAACAACGCTCTCTGGCCTCTGAGTGCAAATGCCACCCCTTACATCTATATCTTTTTAAAATGTATTTAAATAACCTTTGGCAGAATATATTCTGAGAAGGAGTTTAAACAAAATATCTTTAACCTTGTGTGTTAAGAGATGGCAATTAAGCAGAAGCCAAACTTTTTTCCATCACTCATAAATTGATTCCAATATGCTATTGCATTTGGTTTTAATGCAACATCCATCTGGAAAAGGACATTTATTGAGCTGTTATTATTCTTACAACTCCGCATATTTTACCTACTGAAGAGTCACTGAGTGAAAATTGTGGGAAAAGCTGATAATTTATTATGTTTAGTTGCTAATAATACATACACAGGCTATTTTAGGAGAGATCGCACCAAAAATTGCAACAAAATTCTGGCAGCTAGATATTTTGCTGGATGACAACATTCAAATAGAGCCAGTCACTGCACTCCCAACGAAATGGTAAGAGTTAATCCAATTGATACATATTAAATCAATTTAACATCATTAACGTATGTGCAGTAGGCTGAGTACTGATGTTATTCCTGACTTTAATTTTCAAACCCTTTGCTAGCCTACTTCTATTTTAAAGATCTGAGGTACAGTAAACTATCTGCTGCTGCTTTCAACATGGCAGTAAATATCGTGTAAAATGGTGTTCAAGCTCACATTGCTATAATTGAACACTGAATAAAGCACACAATCTAACTAAAAAAACCTGAGGTGATAATTGACTGTAGTTTATGACGCTGTTTTGCCGCGACGTCGCGGAAATAGAAACGGTAGCGTCCAAATGGCACTATGCACTTATCCAAGTTTTGTCGCCATCGCAAATGTTTAAGGACAAAACTAGTTTTAACATGAAAAAGACTCATTTTATCATGTTTTGTGTCGCGTGTAGTTAGGGCGGTGTCATACAAGAGTGTTTTTAGTTGCTTAATTATTAAATCTGTTTCTCTTTTTGCCCATGTTTGAAAGACCTTCTCAACACCTGGATGATACAACTGCTGACCATGAAGAGGTAACATATCCTTCTAAACTTTCATATATTGAATTTTTTCTTTAATTGTCAGTCTGTGTGGAGTGCACTTTATGAATTGTTTCATGATTTCTTGTCTCTTGATTTTATAATCATTTAAAATCTTTTTGGAATTTCAAAATGTTTAAACATGCACCATTTTTGCAATATTTATAATGTACAAGTTTTGCATTTTACATGTGGCATACAATGATGAAATATTTAAAATTGATATAGGTTATAACCTAAAAACAATATTTAGGCCTAATAATTGAGACAAACTAATCATATGAAATATTTAGACAAATCATGTTTATTAATATATATTTAACATTATAAATAAATATCACTTATATCCGAACAATTTCATATACAATATACGAGTCATATAACTTTACATATACAGTTGAAGTCAGAATTTTAGCCCCGCTGTGTTTTTTTCCCTTAATTTCTGTTGAATGGAAAGTTTTTTTTTAACACATTTCTAAACAAAATAGTTTCAATAACTCATTTCAAATAACTGATTTATTTTATCTTTGACAGTAAATAATATTTTACTAGATATCTTTCTTTTAGCCAAAATAAAACAAATCAGACCTTCTGCAGAGGAAAAAAATCTTAGGCTATAGGAAATGCTCAGAAAAATTCCTTGCACTGTTACACATCACTTGGGAAATATTTGAAAAAGAAATAAAATTTCACAGGAGGTCTAATGATTTTGACACATATTTTGTTGTATTACTTAATGTGTAGTATGAGATGTATTATGTCTATGAAAAGCAAAATGCTTTTATTTCGTAATTAGTTGGTAGAAATGTGAAAGTCAAGCATAATGAACACAGCATATGCACTCACTGGCCACTTTATTAGGTACAACTTTCTAGTACCGGGTTGGTCCCTCTTTTGCCTTCAGAACTGCCTTAATCTTTTGTGTCATAGATTCAACACATTACTGTAAATATTCCTTCAGAGATTTTGGCCCGTATTGACATGACAGCATCACGTAGTTGCTTCAGATTTGTCGGCTGCACATCCCTGATGTGAATCTCCCGTTCCACCACATCTCAAAGGTGCTCTACTGGATTGAGTTCTTGTGACTTTGGAGGCCATTTGAGTACAGTGAACTCATAGTCATGTTCAAGAAACCACTCTGAGATGGTTGGCGCTTTGACATGGTGCTTTATCTTGCTTAAAGTAGCCATTAGAAGATGGGAAAGACATGGTCAGCAGCAATCCTCTAACAATAATAGTAGCCTCAGTTTCCTGTTCTTAACAGACAGGAGTGGCACCCGGTGTAGTCCTTTGCTGCTGTAGCCCATCCACCTCAAGGTTGGATGTGTTGTGCATTCAGAGATGCTCTTCTGCAAATCTCAGTCGTAACAAGTGGTTGTTTGAGTTACTGTTGCCTTTCTATCTGCTGGAACCAGTCTAACCATTCTCCTCTGACCTCTGGCATCAACAAGGCATTTGTGCCCACAGATCTGCCGCTCACTGGATATTTTATATTTTTTGGATCATTCTCTGTAAACCCGAGAGATGGTTGTGCCCTAGTAGATCAACAGTTTCTGAAATAGTCAGACCAGCCTGTCTTGCACCAACAACCATGCCAAAGTCCCTTAAATCACCTTTCTTCCCCATTCTGATGCTCGGTTTGAACTGCAGCAGATCGTCTTGATCATGTCTACATGCCTAAATGCATCGAGTTGCTGCCATGTGATTGGCTGATTTTTGCTTTAACAAGCAGTTAAACACCTAATAAAGTGGCCGGTGAGGGTATTTTAAGCAGTGGGGCCGTTCAGAAGAAATGTGCTGTGATGTGTGTTGGAGCCCACTGGCTAATATTAAAGAGACTGTAATCAAAACATCATGCGACGTGAGGAGCGTGAGAATTAGTGGTGTGAAACTCTCCCGTGGCATTGCACGGACAGATCCAGGTCACAAAAAAATGAAAAATGCTATCTGGCGTTTTATAGCCATGCTTTTCCCTTATATTACCTGCTGTGACTGAAATTACTGAGGTTCAGAGACAAACACTGGACTCAACTCGATTCCTTTAGGCATGATTGAAGACTTGGCGTCATACATTTATATATAGTTCTTATAGTCAAGTTTCTGTCACATCAGAGGAGTCCAGTTGAGTCCAGTTTTTGTTTATATACAGATGAAGTCAAAATTATTCGCCTTCCTGTGATTTTTTTTTTTGTATATTTTCTAATATTTCCCATTTGCCTATTTTAAACATTTCTCAAATGCTGTTTAACAGAGCAAGACATTTTTCACAGTATTTCCTATAATATTTTTTCCCCGGAAAAAGTCTTAATTTTTTATTTTGGCTTGAATAAAAGAGGTTTATTAAAAAAAAAAAAATTAAGGTTAATATTTTAGCCCCCTTAAGCAATATTTTATTTCGATTGTCTACAGAATAAACCACTGCTATACAATGACTTGCCTAATTACCCTAACCTGCCTAATTAACCTAGGTAAGCCTTTAAATTGCACTTTAAGCTGAATACTAGTATCCTAAAAAATATCTAGTAAAATATTTACTGTCATCATTGCAAAGAGAAAAGAAAACAGTTTTAAGAAACAAGTTATGAAAACTATTATACACTGTAAATATGAAACAAAACCTACCAGAAACAAACTGAGAAAGGGAAAACATGTTAGATTGTGCACAGCTCTCGCCTTCACCTCCATTGACAATAGCTTTTGACGTATGACTCTGTTTTCTTCGAGGCCAAACAAACAGTGAAGCTGGCATGTTTATCAAACAGCTCAATCTGAAACACTTAGGATTTCTGCACTACAAACAGCCTTTTCTCTCTATCTCTCTCTTCTTTATTGCCCAGTGTTTTGGTGGTTTATTAGCTACATGTGGGGAATAAGAATGACGCTTATACAGCGACTGCTCCTTTGCATCTGGGGCTTGGATCCGTTTTCAAAATCTCACACTGTGATAAACACAAGACCTTTTGCTTGGAGATCAATGTATATTTTAGGGCTGCATAATATATCGTTTAAGCTTTGATATCTGCATTCGCAATAATCACATCGCAAAGATTCATTCGCTCATTCATTTTCTTTTTGGCTTAGTCCGAGTTTTTTAATCTGGGGTTGCCACAGCGGAATGAACCACCAACTTATCCAGCATATGTTTTAAGCAGCGAGATGCCCTTCTTGTGTTACCCACTGCGCCATCATGCTGCCCATATCGCAAAGATAAGCTATTTTAAGTCTGGATTATATTCGAGCAGTAGATAAAGAATTGTTTATTCATTGTATTCATGCAGAATTTATATGATTTTTGCAACAACAACAACAACAACAACAACAAAAATTCTTACTTAGAGTTTTTATTTTTGATTCTAGTCCAAAGAAATACAATTATTTAACTTAGCCCACTAGAGAATAATTTTGCTTGTTTTAAGGAAAAGCTTTTAATTTTTTAATAATCATTATATATTTTATTTGATTAAAAAAAACACAATTTTTGCTTGATCTAAGAGTTTATTTGAGATATTTGGACTAGAAATGAGACAAAGCAATGTAAGAAAAGCATTGCTGAATACTGTTAGACTCCTCAGCTATTCAAACTGTAGTCATATCGCAATATTTATCGCAGGATAATAAATTATCGCAATATCAGATTTTTCCAATATCCAATATTTCCATCTTTTTCAAAGGCCATTGTTAATGTTTTATTCAAAAATGTTTAGTTTACTACAGCCTGTCACATTGTTGAGTTTAATTTATTTAAAATTCTCCTAAAAAACTAACAAAGGCTGCATTTTTTTTTATTTACTAAATAAAAATACTGTGAAAAATGCAATATTGTTAAATATTATTGTGTTTTTAACTTTTTCAATTAAAAATATGTGAATATTTAGTTTGTCATCATCAGTGTTGACTTAAGCCTGATTTATACTTCTGCGTCAAGTGACCGGCGTAACCCACGGCGCAGGCAACGCGCGTGGCTGTGCATTTATACTTCTGCGCGCTGTCTCTGTCGGTCTGCATTAACACTTCCGAAACGCTAGTGGGCAGTGAGGTGTAAATGTTCCTCTGTGTCGAGTTTCTTCTCTGCTTTTTTGCTTTTCCTGAACACTTCCGGGATGTACAAGTGGCTCAAATTCGCTCATTTTGAGGCAGGAACCGGCGGACGTGCAACAACTTTAACTATGAGGTAAACACAAAACAAAACTTTCCATCCGGAGCTCCTTCACGGGACTCTACACTTGTAACAATCGCTCGCGCCATTCGCGCGGCTCTCGGTCCTGCCCAGACTCGTCAGCGCTACCAAGCCGACCAATCACAGAGCTTACGCTACGCGTCGTTGCGACGTGTAGTTACAATTTTTGAGAGGTGCACGTCAGTGACGGCGAGGGCCACGGCGAAGGGCTATGCGTCAGCGCCGTAGCATACGCCGACGTTTGACGCAGAAGTATAAATCAGCCTTTAACCCTGTATTTTTAGCACTGTTACTTTAATTACAGTATTTAACTGAAAATTACATAAAAAAAACAATGTGATCATTATCTTTACAATCACCTATAATGAAATGAATGCATTAATGCTAAATAAAAACATTAATTCCTTAAAAAAACATTTAATTAATCAATGTATACAGGGTAATTCAAAAAGAATAACACAACATTTTCTGTACCTGAACACTGTTAGACTCCCCAGAAAACCGTCAAATAGAGCTAATCAAACTGTATCGCAATGTTTATGGCAGGATAATAAATTATCGCAATATCAGATTTTTCCAATATCAAACAGCCCTAGTACATTCCATCTTATGATTTTATTTTATTTTTGAGATCTCCTGTAATAGATATGTTTCGTCCAATCGAATGTGATAAAATACTATTAGTTTACTCATAATATACAGTACATTGCATTTTTGTCTGTTAGAACAATTCTTACACACAAAACTATTAAACAGCATTAAAAAATGGCAACAGTTATTGTTGATGCGTCGATAGGATATGTCAAAAGGATGTATGCTTTTAAAAATTGAATATTTTGCAATTGTAATGTCTGTGTAAGATATGTAATGCACTACCTGACAAAAGTCGGGAGAGCAAAAAATAATAACTTGACTTTTAGTTAATCATTTGGAAAAGTGGCAGAAGGTAGATTTTTCAGATGAATAATCTGTTGAGCTGTATCATCACAAACACTGCAGAAGACCTATTGGAACCTGCATGGACCCAAGATTCTCATAGAAATCAGTCAAGTTTGGTGAAGGAAAAATCATGGTTTGGGGTTACATTCATTATTGGGGCGTGCGAGAGTTCTGCAGAGTGGATGGCAACATCAACAGCCTGAAGTATCAAGACATTTGTGCTGCCCATTACATTACAAGCCAAAGGAGAGGGCAAATTCTTCAGCAGGATAGCGCTCCTTCTCATACTTCAGCCTCCACATCAAAGTTCCTGAAAGCAAAGAAGGTCAAGTTGCTCCTAACAAGTTAGTATTTGTTGTTCCTAACGCCCCATTCACACGAGGCTTCAGCATCAACGCTTGACTGAAGGCGTGTCTGAAGTAGGGGCTAACGCGATCGTCAAAGCAGCATCAGCCAATGAAATTCAGTCAGCAATACGCCACTGTCTAGCTGGTGTATTTGCATACAGCGATCTGATTGGCTGACACTTCCGTCGGCGCTTGAAAAGTTGAGCTAGTCCCAACTTCTGCAGCTAACAACGCCTCTGAAGCGGCGTCGACGGATCCACAATGCAGTTCGGCAACGCCTGACGTCACCCATTCAAAGTGAACGGGAAGCGTTGATGCCCCATGTGAATAGGGCGTAAAACTTGGATAGGCGACAAGATTTTTGTCAGGTAGTTTACAACAATATGTAATATAGTTACGTTTCCTCACAATATCAGGCTGAATAGGCTGATTTGATGATCAATCTCTAAAAACAATCAGATACTTAAATTTTAAAATTAGCTTTAAACCAATTTTTCCAGGATTCTTTATATTTCTAAAAAGTTCCATGAGAAGGAATTTATTTTATATGGTTCTTTTTTCTGTTAACATTTTAAATGCCTTTTTTTGTTACTTTTGGTAAATTTAAAGTTAGCATGAAACAGAAGATTAAGCCTTTTTTCCACTATCGTGACATAGATCTTCTGAAGTTACTGAAAAAGAAAATGTAGGGTGGTGAATGATTTTGACTTTTGGAAAACCAATTGGATCGTTGAAAGATGGGTGTTGCTGAGAAAATGGAGGAACCTTTGAATGCCAGTTTGCTCTCAGTTGTGGAGGATTTTACTGTCCACCAAAATCAGAATCATATTTGTTCATATCATACACTTGTTTGAGACACACACTGATAGCCCCACCCCTAAAGGCCTGACAGCACCGCCCTAAAGGCATTCCATGTGACCAAAAGTGAACAAAAGCCATTTAGAGGGGGCAGGGAAGATTATGGAGTTCGATTAAAGATTGTGAACACGAATAATGTTTTACAAAATAATGAAGTGCACGCAATGAAATGAAATACACTTAAAAATAAGAAGAGTACTTTTTTAACTTTAATGCACACTTTCTGCATAAAAGCCTTAAATTCTGACATTTTTACTGCATAAAACACAATATTTTACCCATATAGTTTCTTTAAAAGCTTAAAACATTTGCTCTGTCTTTTTTGCTCTCAAAAATTGACTTTCCAAGTCAATTCTCTGTCTTCACCCATTACAATGGAGTTAATTCAGCAATTTAATCCGGCACGATTGCTTTTCAGTGCAAATGAACTGTTGTCATATCAGGGAAAACAAATACTGCCTGATGTTCAGTTTATTAGGATAGAATTTGATGTGTGTTTTTAGTGCAGTGAGTATATTTGCACACTGAGAGTTGATCTAAGAAGACAAACAGCTCTGCAGCCGGAGCGTTTCACTGGG
This sequence comes from Danio rerio, assembly GCF_052040795.2. NCBI lineage: Eukaryota > Metazoa > Chordata > Actinopteri > Cypriniformes > Danionidae > Danio > Danio rerio. The sequence continues at coordinate 48,553,300 of NC_141040.1, read as the reverse complement.
TTTTAACGCCATAATCAATTATGCATTTTCTTCTCGATTCTGAAATAGAAACAGTCTGTGAAATGGCACATTTAAAAGAAAGTGCTGCTGTCATGTGTGTGACATAACGCATTTATTATTTATGTCCAGCTCTAGATGCTTACATTAACATCTTATGTTTTTCTGGCTCAAAATATTAAAAAACAGGTCCCTGCAACATCAAAAACCATCTTTTTCAAAGGCCACTGTTAATGTTTTATTCAAATATGTTTTATTACAGTATGTCACTTTGAGTTTTAAGTTATTTAAAATTATCTTTAAAGACTAACAAAGGCTGCATTTGTTTTTTTATTATTAATTATTTAATGAAAAATACTGTAAAAACAGCAATATTGTTTAATATTATTATGTTTTAACTTTTTCCAATTAAAAATATGTAAATATTTGTATTGTTGACTTATACACTGTATTTTTAGGACTTTTACATTAGTTACAGTATTTAATTGAAAATGACATCAAAATACAATGTGATAATACTCTTTATATCACCTATGATCAAATGAATGCATTAATGCTAAATAAAATCATTAATTCCTTAAAAAAAAACATTTAATTAATTGATGTATACAGGGTGATTCAAAAAGAATACCACAACTTTGAAAAGAAATCAAAGAAACATGATGTAACCTTGATTAGAATCAATATGAAGAGTTCTTAACTAGTTTTTTCAGTAGAAATCAAGTTCATGTTCACTATGACCCCATCCAGACACTTACGTGACATCAACCCGATACTCGAACTCGTTCCACACTTTCTGTAGCATCTTGAGCGTAACAGTTTGGATAGCTGCAGCTATTCCTTCTTTTAGTTCCTCGATGTTAGCTGGTTGAGATGGTCGAAACAACATATCTTTAACGAAAGATAATTACCCTAAGAAAATAAATCACCCTCAGAAAAAAATCACAGGGGGTGAATTTAGGGCTTCTTGGAGGACAGTGATGAAGTGCTCTGTCACGAGCTGCCTGGCAGCTGATTCATTGCTTTGGGTACCTTTAGTGCAAATAGGCAATTTCGTCGTTTCACTTCTGCCGATACTACTCGATAATATAAATAGCTTTTTTTTGAGTAGTCGCCATCTTTGCATTAACAACAGAAATGAAGGTTATATGGGCCAACAGCACTCCTAGCCAGCAAATGAGCAACCAAATGAAACTTCAAAGCTTCCTTAAAGGGCACACAGGTTACCCTTTTTTCATATTTAATTTAAGTCTTTTGTGTGCCCAGTATGTGTCTGTACAGTTTCAGCTCAAAACAATCATTATTTATTATAGTATTTATTATAGATGTTTGAAGTGTCTGTATTATAGCTGGGTGAAGGTTGTTGCTGTTTTTTTGCACTGGGCCTTTGAGGCTAATCATCTCCACCCACCTTTCCCACGTGTCTGTCAGCAACATGCCTTAATCGCCGCCCTCGGCTGCCTCAGGAAGCAGATCTCACGTAACGTTTGTGAGAAATACTACAGTAAGAACTTTACCAATCAGTATTCGATGCATTTTTTTGTGGAGTTGCAACAATGAGTTCACGCACACACACAGCGAGGACACACACACACACACACACACACACACACACACACACACACACACACACACACATACACATACACAGAGAGACAGAAAGACACGCAGCTGTGCTGATGAAGTGAATCTGAAGTAAATGGCTATAGTTCATTACACACGTGCACTGTTTTAAAACATGTTAAACTTGTCAATCAATATTGGTGGGCGGGGGGACCGCACTCCCACGTCAATTTGTGGTCAATCTAAAAACCGATCCAATTGGTCCACCGTTTTTATGTTGATAAATATGAAGAAAAAAAAATGACTGGGTGTGTTTATTTCACCCCAATATGACAGTATATACACTATACTTACACACATGTCTGTCCAAACAGCTTGAAAAGTAGATTGAAGTCTCAACAACCCGTCCAAGACCACAGTGGAGTCATTCAAGAACACTGCGAAACATCAACATGTTCTTTGGCTGGATGGATTTTGTTTTTCCTGAGGATGTTTTGATTGTGTGGTATGTTTGGAAAGCTTTCAAAACACACATTTCACTTACCACCAGTGAGTCAGTCAATCAATTAGTCTATTAATCAGTGAATCAAACAATTAGTCAGCCAACCAATCCATCAATCAATCAAATAAGTCAATCACTCAGTCAGTCATTAAATTAATCATCAAACAACCAGTTAATTAATTGGTTAATCAATTAATGAGTCAAACTGTCATTGAGTCACCCAATCAGTCAGCCAATAAATCAATCATACAGTCATTAAATCAATCGTCAACCAATCAATCTGTTGACCATTTGGTTAATCAATCAGTCAGTCAACCAACTAACCACTTGAACAATCAGTAATGCAACCACTCAGTCAACTAATCAATCAGTCAGTCAATCAATCATTCGGCCAACCAATCAATCAGTCAACCAATCACTCGATCAGTAAGTCAACCAATCAATTGGTTAAAGTATCAACCAAACAATCAGTCAACCAATCAATCGGGCAGTAAGTTATTCAATCAATCAAACAGTCAACCAATCAGTCAATCAATGAGTCAAACAATCAACGAGTCAGCTAATCAATTAGTCGATCAATCCGTCAGTCAAACATTAAGTTAACCAATAAATCAATCGTTCAGTCATTAAATTAATTAGTCGACCAATAATTTTTTGATCATTTAGTTCAATCAATCAATCAAACACTCAATAAATCAATCGTTCAGTCATTAAATCAGTTGGTCAACCAATCAATCTGTTGACCATTTAGTCAACTAATCAATCAATCAATAACTCAGTCAACCAATCAATGAGTCAAAGTATCAATCAATCAGCCAACCGGTCAATCAGTCAGTAAGTCAATCAATCAATTAATTAATCAAACAACCAATCCATCAGTCAATCAATGAGTCAAACAGCCATTAGTCAACCAATGAATTAGTTAATTAGCTAGTCAGTCAAACTATAGGTCAAACACTCAATAAATCAATCATTCAGTCATTAAATAAAACGGTCAACCAATCAATCTGTTAAGCGTTCAGTTAATCAATCATGCAACCAATCAAACAGTTTACAATCCAATCAAACAGTCAACCTATCAATCAGCTGACCATTTAATGAATCAATCAGGCACCCAATCAATCAATCAACTATTCAATCAGTCAATCATCCAATCAAACAGTCAACCTATCAATCAGCTGACCATTTAATTAATAAATCAGACAACCAATCAATCAATCAGTCAAACAATCAGTCAGTCCTCCAATGAAACAGTCAAATAATCAGTTGACCATTCAGTTATTTAATCAGTCAACCAATCAAATTGTCAATTATCCAATCAGTCAACCAACCAATCAATCAGTTGACTATTTAGTCCATCAATCAAGCAATCAATTGAACCATGAATCAGTCACGTTCAAACAAGGTTTTCTTCTAACATGACAAATTGTAAATTCAGCTCACCTGAATGCTCACCTTTCTGTAGTTCCAAACCTGTATCATTTTGTTTTTCTTAAACTAAATTATACATATGTGTGCCATTTTTGGAAATATAATAATTAAAACAGTTCTATGTGAATGACCAAATTGATCATAGTTGTGAAAAGGAATGCACTAGCTTTGAATGGACTATATACATACTGTAAAAGAAGTTTATTCAAGTGTCCTATTAGTACATGTTAAACTGCATTTTCAGTTATTACTTCTCAGACTGATGCCTAAATGTACACTGATATACAGAACTGCTCTACCTTTGTCGAAGAAAAGCTTTGTAATTGATCTTAATGATTCTTACTCGTGTTTGGCTCATGGCATTCTTCAAACATGAACACAAATTCACAAAGGTCAGAAGTTTCATATGCCGTTCGAAAGCAATTGTGTTGAAAGTGGACCAACACATGTACACCCTGAATGCGCATCATCCACTTCTGATTGGATCAAAAACAACAACTGTATTTTAAAGGGAGAGTTCACCCATGAATTTTAATTTCATAATTTACTCACGCTTCTTTTATTCTTTCTTTCATTCACAACAAGATATTCTGAGAAACCAGCAGCCATCAATATCCATACATTCCAGGATTGGCCAGCCCAGTCACAAGACATAAACATTATTAAGCATGTCTGGGGTAAGTTGAAGGAAGAGGCATTTAGGATAAATCCAAAGAATCTTGATGAACTCTGGGAGTTCTGCAAGAGCGCTTTCTTTGCCATTCCAGATGACTTTATTAATAAGTTATTTGAGTCATTGCACAGATGTATGGATGCAGTCCTCCAAGCTCATGGGAGTCAAACACAATATTCATTCTTTTTCCACTGCACCACGACTTTATATTCTATACTGTACATTATTTTTCTTAAGTGACACACTTTAGTCTAAGCAAAGTCAGACCTTACTGTCCTAATTAAATAATTAAAAATCAAGGCATGATCATATTTTATTTTGGTACAGTACGTGTAATCTAGAGGCCTTTGCCTTTCATACAAGTCACCTCTGATATCAAATGATCAACTAGAAGTTATTATTCGTTGTTTCTAAAACTTGGATAGACGACAATACTTTTGTCAGGTAGTGTAGTAGGAAGAAATATGCAATGGCAGTCATTGGCTGCTGCTTTTCTGTAGTCTTCAGTATATCTTTCTTTGTGTTCAACAGAAAAAAAGGAACTAGTGGAGGATGAGTAAATATTGACATAATAATAAATTATGGTTCTTTGGTGAACTATAAAACCAGGTATAAACAGGGCCTAAAAGCTCACAAAGGGGGTTACTGAAAAAATACCCTGTCCCTGATGCCATTGACTGATTGGTTATGTCATGTGGCCAACAATTTTGAAAACCACAACATCTTCCTGACATAACAACGTAATATAACTTCATTTACGGGCTGTTTTTTATGGGGTTTGGCACACTCGGAAAATGCTGGCTTGTTTTAACCCAGTCTTATGTCAAATATGCACTACTTTTACCAATTGGTTACGGTAGGTTTATCCATATATGACAGAAATTTAGCATTTTTTGGCCATTTTTATGGTTTGCAGTTAGTATAGTAAAGATTTTACAGTATGCCGCCAACTAGCTCTCTGCAACTCTTAAATTGTCGCCCACTAAAGCTAAGCTAGGTGTGCGCCCGGCCAGTACCTGGATGGTAGATCACATGGAAATGCCAGGTTGCTGCTGGAAGAGGTGTTAGTGAAGCCAGCTGGGGGTTCTCAAATGGTGGGGTGTTATTTGTTCCAACGCCCCAGTATAATGAAGGGGACTCTATACTGCTCAGTGAGCACCATCTTTCGGATGAGACATTAAACCGAGGTCCTGACTCTCTGTGGTCGTTAAAAATCCCAGGATGTCTTTCAAAAAAAAAAAAAATGGGGGTTTAACCCCGGCATCCTAGCCAAATGTGCCCTCTATCCATCATTGCCTCCTAACCATTCCCATGTCACAATTGGCTTCATCACTCTGTCTTCTCTCCACCATTCGGGTGTGGTGGTCTGGTGCAATAAGGCTGCCTTCGTGTCATCCAGTTGGATGCTGCACACTGGTGGTGGATGAGATTCCTCCCAATGTGTAAAGTGATTTGAGTGTCCAGAAAGGCGCCATAAAAATGTAAGGAAAAATAATTATTTGACAGGAAAGCTGCATGCTCCCGAGTTACAGTATAAGCTGTGGATGAAATATAAATATAAAAGGGATGGACAGAGGTTCATTTAGTGTTGTATTTTGTAGAGTTCACTCTAGAAAAATGCCAGTAAGAGCTGAGTGATATGACACTATGCATAAACGTGCATTAAACACCTATTCAACAGTATACAGTACATGTTTTTGTTGCCTCATTACAAACATACACACTTCATTTCACAACATACACATTAAACTAACAAAAGATACTGTTAAACAGACATTATGCCTCTTCGGGGGCGCTGAATAAACTTATAATTAGTCTTTCCCAAGTTTCGTGTTTTGACCAACTGTAAACGGATACAGTTGACTTACCCCAGAGCCAATCTCTTTCCTACTTTTGAAATAAGACCTCCACATATAGGGCTGGGCCGATAAACCATATTATATCGAATTGCAATAAAGTTTATGTCAATAACAATGATATGTTCTGGACTTTTACTCTGTATTGATCCAAACACACAGCAGAAATGTGCAATAATGGGAATCTAAAACTGTGTTGATGTTATATATGTATCTCATTTTTGGCCACCGAAAATTTATCATCCGAGAATTTTTTTAATTTAAACGTTATCGTTTAATATAAAAAATAATGACAGAGATTGATTGCAATTTTGCCAGATCTCTCAGCCCTAGAAAGAATACAATTGTTGTAATTTCACTAGGAAATATTTTAGCCAATTAAACGTTCTGGGGTGTGCATTTTAAATATGTATTCTTCTGACTGGCCTGTTTTTCACTAAGATTTTACACTCACAACATTTACATGACAACTTGTAAAAAATGGTGTTTTAGACTTATTTCCATGTACTGAACTCTTATAATTCAGCTATGCCAGCATATATTCAGTCTTACATATGGTGGCACATTTAAAGTGCAGTATCAAACAGAATGCATTTTGTACAGTTTAAAACATAAGCTTAAACCTATCGATAACGCCTCCTTTTGTCTTCCACAGCAGAAAGTCATACAGGTTTGGAACAGGTGAGTAAAAAAACGTTCATTTAAAGTATTTCTAAATGTATTTGACTGTACTTAGCATGCTGGAACATATTAAATGTGATATGATGACTCAGCGAAATGCCCGTTTTCTAAAGCTGTCACATAAGAACTGAACTCCTTACTAAATACAGTAAACACAGCAATGCTTTATGCCATATAATGTGATGATATGGATCGATATTGCAGCTTATGTACGAGTTCATTCAAGAGTCCACGGATCACTCCTAGTACCTTAAACCAGGTAAAAAAATAACTAGAGCTCCTGCCAAATATTGTTCTGTACAGATTCACTCATGCAAGTCTTGATTTGGCAACATTTGAGTCTCATTCTCTTTACTCCTTGCTAACGACAGATCCTCCACTCCAGGTTTGGACTTGTTCACATCGCACACAAGGTAAATGGTATTTTCTGGCCTGTTTTTGGCATCGGTTGGACGGCAGATGTTTGATCTTCCACAGAAGCGGCTCAACTGGTTGACTTCTCGTTTAAAGGTCTTGCTGAAGATGTAGTAGATGAATGGGTTGTACACCGTGGACGTCTTGGCGAACAGACAAGGTAGCATGCTGACCTCAGCAGGGATTGAATCACCGGGTCGGTAGATGGACCACAGGCTGACGATGCCGTATGGTGCCCAGCATCCAACAAACCCAATGCTGATCAACACGGCGATCTGTAAAAACGAAGAACATCAAAATCAGATCGGTAAGTGCATCTTTAAATCAGGCTATTTTAAACATTCCTAATTTGGTTTTGATATCTCTTTATTTGATATGTATATTTACACCAATCCAAGGTTTAAATACACTTCCAAACAAATTGTCTAATAATATACATTGTAGCATCAGCAATTGGTTCAAGCATTTGGTCTCTCTAAAGCCTACCTTTCTGAGACCTTTTTCTGTTCTGATTAGTTAGAACATAGGACATCATAGGACGACTTGCTTACAGAGCAAGTCGGAAACCAAACATCCATTGTCGTGTCTGTATTGCAGTGCTTGTAAACACATTAATATAAACAATAGCCGTTAGGATGATATAATATTATCAGTTTAAATCAATCGGCAACCTCCCTCTCTCCCTTGGGAAGCCAATCCGGAAGTAACTAAACTCGACTCGCCTTGGGGGGTTGGCTCCAGGAAGTCCAGGTGATTTCTGACTGCATTGGGAAATTGGCCAATTTTACAGCTGATAAAAACATGTTTACAGTCTAATACAAAAGATGACTTTGGTGCATATAGCTATGATTACTCTTCATGACTACTGTGGGGGAGTGAATTTTTTTTTAACTCATCTGTTTTGTTTTTATTAAGTTATATTAAGTCTGCATAATTAAGGGCGTGGCCACTTGAGTGACAGCTAGGTCTCGCTGTCTCGTCACCTAAGCTGATTCTAGCTAATTAGCTGCTGAACTCGGCATATACATTATATTTTTGTTTAAGTCAATGTTTCTTTACACAGTTAATTGCCTTATGGGATTTTTTCCTACAATTATCAGATGATATGGCATGCTGTGTGCACTTTATTGTGCTCACAAACCGTTCAAGTTGCCTCCATTTCCCAGGTGAGTGAAATTATATACTTGTGTACCATCTCTATAAATGTATTTGTTGTATTTAAGATCATTTATAATTTTCTTTAGACCTGTAAAGCACTCCAGAGTCTGACAGATTGATTAGCTCTAGGCTCTAGAACAGTCATCTGAAGTGTTATCATAGTGTTATGCTGGATTTCATCAATAGCCTTGCATTTACTAACAGAGACTATATTTGAAGTGTTTGGACGTAATTCGCGTTTTCCTCCTGTAGAAAATAGTCATAAGAGCAATGCTTAATGGCTCAATGTGTTACAACTCTGTTTTTAAAAGTCTAAACACTTTATTGATGTAGTATACAACCAAGCACATGTGGTCAGAACACAAACGAGTCACAGGTGATAAAGCAAAATGCCAGCAGGTGTCTGCAGCTCTGCTCACTCTCCGCCTCTTTGCCCTTGTTTGGTATCCCGCCGCAGGTGTGATGATGCCGCGCCTACTTGTAGCTTCTTTTGTAGTGTTCAGAAACCTATGGGGGACGTCACCAATACTACATCCATATCTTTTACAGTCTATGGTTTACATACAGTGTACTCATTCATCGAAAATTCAAAGTGTATTTGTTTTCACAGTGCAGAAAAGACAATAATAATAATTTATCCAGCACTTTGATTATTGAAACTTTGCAGACCTTATAATATCCAAGAAAGCATAAAGGTACACTATAGGAATAATCTCAAATTCAATGCCTGCAGGCCATATTCAGCCCACCAAATCATTTTGTGTGACTCGCGAAAGCTAAGGATTCACACCAAATGCAAATTAATGTATGCATACATGTAGATTACATACAAAGTCCAAGCAAACTGGAAGGTGCAAATAATTTCAGAGATCTTATGCTTTAAAGAAGGTTTCATAATATTACAGCCCACTCGGGTAGACTATTCAACAGTTTCTTTTCACAAGCTTTTAAAGTCCTCGACTCTAATCATCTTAGCCCCCTCTGAAATATCATCCACAATCCCAGCTTTCAAAACTGGGATCCCTTTGCCTCCCCATCATACCAATCCACACGAAAACCTCAAAACATTCTGCAATTATTTTGTTAAAAAAGGTGTAATCTTTGCTTTTCATATAAGCCACTACTGATACCAAATGATCAACTAGAAATCAAGTTATTGTTTGTTGTTCCTAAAACTTTTTTAGGCGACAAGACTTTTGTCAGGTAGTGTACAGCTATAATAACTCAGCCAGACTCACCACCATGAGCCGCCGCTGCATCTTGATCATGTTGGGGACGTGGTTGCTGTCGTCCATGCTTTTATAAGTGACGTAGAGTCTCAGAGCGATGCCGCAGTAGCAGGACACAATGATGATGGCAGGCAGGATGAGGTTCATGAGGAAGATGGTGATGACGAAAGACTGGCTGTGCTCTTTCATGTCTCTCCAGTCCAGAGTGCAGGACAGGCCGAAGGGCTCCGGGCCGTATTTCCCCCAGCCGATCAGTGGGAAAATAGCCCAGAGCAGAGCGTACAGCCATGTGGTTGCCACTAGAATCTTTGCGTTCCTTTTGCTGATTTTCTCCTCTGCGGAGAGACACAAAGTTTTACAGATAATTTACCCAAAATTTAAAATCTGTCAATGTTTACTTGTCACACAAAAGGTTTTTTTTCTGTTGAACCTCAAGTTATTGATATACAGTGGGGGAAATAAGTATTAAACACCTTTGATAAAGCAGGAAAAAATATTAAACACATGAAGAAAGGGAGGTATAGAAAGGCAGGGAAAGCCTAGACAGCAGCTGAAATCTCTCAGTAGCTCTTCAGCAACCCTCTGCCCTTCGTCATTGAAAAGGAATATCAGCTGCTTCAGTCCAACGCCTACATTAGCAGGATGATGAAGATGAAACCAGGGTGGACATTTCAGAAAGACAATGATCCAAAACACAGCCAATTCAAATGTTATCACTTGACTGTATGGCATTATCAGTGGTTATCAGCTGATAGATATGGGCCAGTAGGGGCCAAAATATACTAAAACACCAATAATATACTAATAGTAGGTTCAGAAGGCTGTCATCATCCATCCACATAGTTAATCCGCTATAGATCACATATGGCTGTGGTCAGAAGTTAACAAAAATTATTTATATAAATGATTACATTTCTTATTAATTGTGTTTTATTAACGTCTACCCCAACTCTAAACCCAACCGTCACAGTAAATGCAAAAACAGATCTGGAATCTTCTCTGTTAGTATAGCTGATTAACCATGATCGTTTTTTATATTATTTATTACATTTATTAAAGTATTTGGTTTTACTAATATGGAAGTCGGTGGTTGCAGTTTTTAAACACTTTTCAAAATTTCTTCTTTTGCATTCAACAGAAACTCCTAATTGTTTGGATTAAATGATAAATAAAATAATGTCCAGTTTAGGGTGAACTATCCCTTGTTTACCCATTAGATATATTGTGAAATCGGGGGGATTTTGAGGGTTGCAGATGAGCTTTTATTTTACATGAGAAATGACTTTGTTTTTGTGTTCCTTTTGCACTAAAGCAGTGAATTAAAAAAGGACTTTGTAGGACATTGTAACATTTTTTTTCATTTCTTGTTTTATTCTTTTATCTTTTGCTTAATTTACTAATTTATCACAAATGAAAAATGTATAATAATTACTACACTTTGAATACTGTATCAGTGTATTTCCTATTATTTAATATCTTTGTAGATTTGTTTATTTTGTCTGCCTGTTTATATTTTTTGTCTTTTTATTTTAATTATTATTTCTTTTTATTATCCTGTTTCTTAATTTTCATTGGTTTATTTAGTTTAATTACTTTTGAAATTTTGATTATTGGACTTTTATTATTTTGTTTTGTTTAGTTTGCTTTTGGTTAAGCGTATTTATCATTTATAGCTTAAAATGTAAATAGTTATAATAACATTCCTATTTTGTAATTTTATAATATTTTAATGTGTTATCATTTTATAAATTTTTTTTTGTTATATTTTATTCATTCATTTTCCTTAAGCTTAGTCCCCTTATTTATGAGTGGTCAAACCGCCAACTTATCCAGCATATGTTTTACAATGTAGATGCCCTTAAAACTGCAACCCAGTACTGGGAAACCCCCATACACTCTCACATTCATGCACATATACTATGGCCAATTTAGTTTATTCAGTTCACTTATTCCGCATGTCTTTGGACTGTGGGGGAAACCGGAGCACCTGGAGGAAACCCATGCAAACTCCACACAGAAATGCCAACTGGCCCAGCCAGGAATCGAACCACAGACCTTCTTGCAGTAAGGCTAACCACTGAGCCATTGTGCTGGCCCATACTTATTTAGTCAAATTTTTTATTATTGATACAATCACCAGTGATCCGGCCTGTGCAGATTGCTGGTAAAAACACAGTATTGCAAAAAACTACAAATTCGCCATTAAATGGACTACAAGATCCAGTCATGCACCACTCTAACACATGGCCGAGAACTCCTTGATTGCAGACAGACACAGCTGAAGCTTCTCATGAACTGATTACTAGGACTATTTATACAGCACACACACACACACACACACACACACACACACACTTTTGTGTTTTAGAGTCTTGTTATACTGAACTGTGAACACTTCCTTGCCTTCCGTGTTTGAACCTTGCTTTGTTTTGATTGTTTTACGTTGTCTGCTGCCTGCCTTTTTACCATTTGCCTGTTTATTGACCACGACTCTGGATTTCTTATATATATCTGTTTGTTCCTGTGTTGACTGTTGCTTGCCTGACCATCCTGCTAATAAAACCTGCGTTTGGATCTGACCGCCCTTTTTTTAGCGCCCTCTTCACATTACAATTAAATTCTTCTTTCAAACAAAATGTATTAATTGATTTATTTATATATTAATTTATATTCTTTGATGTGCAGCTACTTTAGTGCAACAATTGTATAAGGCTTAAATAGACTTCTACAGCACGCACAGTCTTGGTAGATAAACAAGTGTTGTCATCTTGTGCCTGCAAGCATCGCCAAGGCCAACTAATATAAAGTCATTTGTACAAGGTGACCTCTATAACTGCCTTCATACTGAGCTCAATGTTTACTTAATGCAAACATGTCTTTGGAAGAGCCTGAGCTGAACCTGTGGTTATGACAGCAGCACAGTGTGTTTGTCTGCTTCATTTAAGAAAAACACTGAGCTGTTACTGTAATTGAGTAGTTTTTCTCAGAGATTTTAATTTACTAAGTAGTTTCAAAAATGTGTACTTTTACTTCTCCTTGAGTACATTTTTAGTGCTGTATTGGTACTTTTACTCCACTACTTCAACCTGCAGTCACTACTTTATTTTTTCTTGTCTATGGGGATTAGAAAAATCTGTCCTGTTATTTCTGTCCAATCCAATCACATACTGTATAGAAGGTAAATTGCATCATAATGAACTACCTCAACACATGTGCACTTTACATTGCAGCAAACTGTTTGGAAGCATTAAAATTGTCCAAGAAGATGTTTAAAATCTTTACACGCATTGACCCAGAGACTGTTTAAATCAGAGATGTCCGAACACAGTCCTGGATGGCCGGTGTCCTGCAGATTTTAGCTCCAACTTGCCTCAACACACCTGCACGAATGTTTCTGAAAAGCCTAGCATGAGATTGATTAGCTAGCCCTGGTGCGTCTAATTAGGACTGAAACTAAACTTTGCAGCACACCGGCCCTTCAGGACAGAGTATGGGCACCCCTGGTTAAGATGCATGTCACTAATGAGAAGATGATGGATATTTACTATATGATGACCGAAATGGCCTTAAACACCCAGCATGCACAAGACGTCAACATGCCGTCAGATTAAAATTGTACCCTGACGTCGTGGAGATGCTGCATTTTGTTTGGAAATGAAAATTGGGTTTACATCAGAACTCAACGTCAGCCCGATGTCAATGTCCAACCTAAAACCAACCAAATATCAACGTCTAATGATGTTACAGCTTGACGTTGTGTCGATGTTACCACTATGACATCTATTAGACGTTGAATTTTGGTTGCCATAAGCTGATGAATAAATGTCAGTATTTGACGTCAATATGATGTTGGTTTAAGATGTTGGCTCGACATTGGATTTTGGTCACTTTCTAACAACCTAAAATCAACCAAATATCAACGTCATTATGACGTTATGTGGACATCTAATATTAACGTCTTATGACATTGTGTGCCTGCTGGGCAATAACTAAATGCACTACAGAATGTTACGTTTACACACACACATCCACAAATTACATGTAAATGCATCAACTTTTAACAGCATAATATTCACTACTCACTACTCATGAGTACTTTTAAAAGGGATACTTTTTACTCCTACTTTGAGTAATATTTACAACAGGTACTTTTACTCTACTCACACCACATTTTTAGGCAAGTAATGCTACTTTTGCTTAAGTATACTTTTTCAGTACTCTTTCCACCACTGGTGGTTGCTAGGCCATTTCTATTGCTATGCAGTTGCCAGTGTCTTCTGGGGGTTTGCGGGTATGTTTTGGATGTTTTTTTAGGCTACTGCGATGCAGTTACTAGGGTGTTTTGGATGGTTGCTAGGATTTTCTATGTGATAGCTAGGCCATTGTCATTGCTATGTGGTTGCCAGTGTGTTCAATGTGGTATATTTTGAGAGTTTTAGGGTATGGCTATGCAGTTTATAGGTTGTTCTTGAAAGTTGCTAGGGTGGTATTTGTGGTTGTTAGGCTATTGTCATTGCTTTGCTGTTGCCAGTGTGTTCCAAGTGGTTGCTGGTACATTTTGAGTGTTTTAGGGTGTTGCTATGCAGTTACTAGGGTGTTCTGTAAGGTTGCTAGGGTGGTCTGAGTGGTTGTTTGGCCCTTGTCATTGCTATGCAGTGTGTTCCAAGTGGTTGCTGGTATATTTTGAGTGTTTTAGGGTGTTGTTATGCAGTTACTAGGGTATTTGCAGTTGTTTTCTGGTTGTTTTTGGTGTTGTTATGTGGTTGCCAGGGTGTTCTAAATGGCTGCTTAGGTGGCCTGTGATGCTAACATTGTGTTTTGGTTGATTGCTAGGGTATTCTGGTTAGTTGGTGTTTATTGATATGCTATTGCTAGCTTGTTCTAGGTGATTGCTATATTTTTAATGGTGTTGCTATGCAGTTACTAGGGTCCCTGCTGAAAAATCCAGCTTAAACCAGCCTTAGGCTGGTTGGTTGGTTTTAGCTGGTCAACCAGGCAGGTTTTAGAAGGGTTTTGGCCACTTCCAGGCTGGTTTCCAGCCATTTCCAGCCTGGTCTTAGCTGGTTAGGCTGGGAGATGACCAGCTAAAACCAGCTAGACCAGCCTAGCAGGCTGGGAGCCCAGCCAAAACCAGCTATGTCCAGCTTAAACCAGGCTGGTCAAGCTGGTTTTAGCTGGATTTAGCTGGTCATTTTCCTGCCTGACCAGCTAAGACCAGGCTGGAAATGGCTGGAAACCAGCCTGGAAGTGGCCAAAACCCCTCTAAAACCAGCCTGGTCGACCAGCTAAAACCAGCCAACCAGCCTAGGCTGGTTTAAGCTGGATTTTTTAGCAGGGGTGTTTTTGATGGTTGCTATTACTGGACTTTTTATAATGCAATTTCTAGTATGTTATGGATGGTTGCTAGGGTGTTCTATATTTTTGCTAGGGTGCTTTATTTGGTTGCTAGGGTGTTCTAGATTGTTTCCTGATAGTTGCTATAGTGTCTGTGTGGTTCCTAAATGGACAGCTTAAAGAGTTTGTCTGACGTTGCATCTCTTTCAGGTCCTTTATCAGCATTTGTCTGATAATAAGAGAAAAAAGACATCCATTTGTTTCCCTCCACAGCAGTTTTTCCCATGCCTAGTTCAATCTCAATAATTCAGCATTTGTCTCCCAGCATGAGACAACCAAAAAAAGGGGCTCTATTACGTTAGCTTTACTGAACTGTCATATTGAGTTTGCCTTGTAATGACAACTATCTGCTGTATCTGAGCTCTCCTGCAGCTCTCAGTGACAGCAGCACGACCCCTCGCAAACATTAAACCAGATAACTCCTACTGTCAAAGCATTTCTCCACACACACAAACATTGCTCTGCTCTCTTTTAGTGGAATAAATCAGCAGTGATTGGCTGTTTACATTGATAACCAAGCTTTTTGTAGAAGGGATTTAATTGATCTTGTTCGCTGGTTTGTTGAAACTGCTGGAGGGAATGCATTTTGTCAATATGCTGGAATTGCTTAAAAAATGTTATATTAGCCATAAAAATGAGAAAAATGTTGAATATATTAATTAATTATAAATAACAAAAACAGCCATTGCCGCATTCATTGCAGTTAATGTTTTCATGATTTATATTTACCATCATGTTTATCTTTAAATATGATCATACATTTTTACCATGATTTCCTTAAAAATTAGAGATATATATGTGTGTGTGTGTGTGTATGTATATATATATATATATATATATATATATATATATATATATATGTGTGTGTGTGTGTGTATATGTATATATATGTGCGTGTGTGTGTGTGTATATATATGTATATATATATATGTGTGTATGTATATATATATATATATATATATATATATATATATATATATATATATGTATATGTATATGTGTATATATATATATATGTATGTATATATGTATATATATGTACTGTATGTATATGTGTGTGCGTGTGTGTATATAGATGTATATATATGTATATATATTCATACACAGTTGAACTCGGAATTATTAGCCCCCCTTTGAATTAGTTTTCTTTTTTAAATATTTTCCAAATGATGTTTAACAGAGAAAGGAAATTGCATATATACTATATCTATATATATATATATATATAAATATATATATATATATATATATATATATATATATATATATATATATATATATATATATATATATATATATATATACACAGTTCTGTCTGGTTCTTAAATCTGATTGGCTGATAGTTGTGCAATATTCTGCAAGTAACAGCACTCGTACAGCCTTTTCACCCTTCACCCTTGTGTATTACTCTGTCCACATACAGCAACTATCAGAGGACACTCTACAGTTTGACCAAAATTGCAGCTATTGGGCAACATAATGTAAATTTTTGGCTTTTTAGTAGAGAATGTAGTTGTTTAGATTACAACTGTGCAGTTTATTTATGAGGATATTGCCTATTTTATATATTTATAATTTCAGAGAGACAGTGCGTCGGCAGCCATTAACCTGTCATTGAGCAGAGCAAAGACGGTTAATGTTGTCTATCCACAAGATGGTGACAGAGACAGCAGAAAAGAAAAACAGCGTAAAGTCTAACTATAGCTGATCAAATTGTTTGGTCGATCTCTCTCTTTTTTATGTTGTAGTGCTGTATTTATACCATAGTACTTGTAGTGCATTAAGTGTGAGATGGGACTCTTATCGGGAATGTATATGTATTCTGTGTTGGCTACTCTTTGTATAACCCTGAGTTACTTTTTGTTTGGACATTTTTTGTTTTTAATGAGTTTCCATGCTGTTCAGCCTTATAATTTCAAAATGTCAGCAAAAATGACCTGTTTTGTCATCACTTTAGAAATTACGCTAGAGAATCATTGCAGCCTCATGCCAACCCATGCCTCCCACCAATGCCGACATACTATAGTAGCAGTGCGATATGGCTGTATATCGGCACTGATAGGAGGCGTGCGTTGGCTCGAGGTCACGGGGAGAGTGCCTTAGTCCCCCACCAGTGACTATATACAGCCATATTGCACTGCTACAAGTGTGATATTAGGTTTTTACAACAGTTTGACTGCATAATCTCATTTACATCTGCAGTGGACGTCAGAACAGCAGAAACTGTTGCTAATTGGAACTAGTATTTATAGGATACTCTTGAGAAATGTCTAAATGATGACAAAAACAGGTGATTTTGCTCACATTTTAAGATTAAAAGGATGAACAGCATAAAATACCATCAGTCTACAGAGATTTTCCAGAATATTTCTGTTGCAACCGGGAGATCATTTTAGATTCATAATGAATTTTAAATAGGCACTATCTTTACAAATAAACTGCACAGCTTCTATCTAAATAATTATATTCTCACCTATAAAAGCCTCAAAAGTACATTATGTTGTCCAACAACAGCAATATTTGTCAAACTGTAGTGAGTTTTTCACTCTTCTGCTTGTCTCTCTATGTGGGTGGAGTAATACTCCCCAAGAGAGAAGATGCTATACAAGTACTGTCGTTGCAGAATAGCGAATAGCTATCAGCCAGTCAGATTTGAGAACCAGAAGAACTGTTGTATAAATGTATAATAAATAATTATATTATATTATATCACTATAATAT
The DNA here is from genome assembly GCF_052040795.2 of Danio rerio. Lineage (NCBI taxonomy): Eukaryota > Metazoa > Chordata > Actinopteri > Cypriniformes > Danionidae > Danio > Danio rerio. The sequence goes on along the minus strand of NC_141040.1, from coordinate 48,535,681 downwards.
TAATATTTTGACAAGTGCAGATCAAAATAATGTTTCATTTTTACTGTTTTACTGCTACACTGAAAGACGCATTGGAGTTCCACTATATCTCTATAGTTATATTTCAGTAACTCATTATAAACCCCATGCTGGAGCCCAAGTAAAAACGTAATTGACCCTGAATGAACTCACTTGGCGATTGTAAGGTCAAAGACACGATGAAGCGAACAATAGCCATGATAGTCAGGGTCATCATGCTAGCTGCTCCAAAGAGAAATCCCATCAGACCATAGTAAACGCAGCTGACGTCTCCTCCTATCCAGTGGTGGTTCCAGGCGGAGGCTACGGCCAGCGGGTACATGGTGACGGCGGCGCCCAGATCCGTCACCGCCAGATTGACACTGAGAAGCTCAGGAGGCTTCATATGGTTCGACCGCTTGTATGCCATTACAAGAACCATCAGATTGCCCAGAATGGAAAGAATGGCTGCGTTTGGAAGATAACAGAAAGAGAGAGAGTAGTGGTAGCAACAGGTTACTAAGCAGAATTGCACTAAAAAATTGGATGTAGTGGAACATTTCTATTTTATTTATTATTTTTACAGACATTTACATATAAAATCCACGTGAAATGGAAGCTGTGACCACTTTTTTTTCCTGTATTGTGACGCAGTTGCTAGAAAAACAACTGTGAGCTGGTGGTTGTAGTAAAGTAGGCCTTTCATTCAGAAGATCGGGAAAGGCTTTGGGGAGAGTTATTACAACCTAACAGAACTCTTCTCCTCAACATCTCTGTTTGTTGTCAAATCTGACAGTTGGAGGAGCGTTAAGTTTGTTAACCACGCCCAATACCTCAGATAGACTTAATCTGAGAATTTAACTGAAAAAACCCCCAACAACACAGCATTTTTTTTTTTTTTTTTTTTTTCATTTTCAGTTTTTAATTGAAGATTTTAAGGGCATTTTTTATCTGAATGGCATGCACAGATAAATTAAACCACAGAACTAGCAATATGATTTAACAAAATCAATATTAATAGTTTTGATTGCATTTGCACTTTAAAAGTTTGGAGCCTTGTAAGTTGTTAAAGGTGTCCCAAGTTTCCTAATTACTTATTGAAGAAGTGTTCTATACATTTATTAATGAAACTGATCAATTGGTTTAATTTAGGGTATTTACTGTGGATTGTCGGAAATGGACAAGATAACAAAAAATTGGAAAGTATCACATTCACAAAACAAAATGTATGCTGACTGCAGCAAACTGTAAACGCTTTTTAGTTGATCTAAAGCAAGGGTCTCAAACTCAAATTGGTGAGAGGCCATTTCAGTGACTGACAAACTTAAAGGAGGGCCGTTTTAACATTCAAGCACAGGAAAAAAGTGGAAAGCTGATATAATCGATGCATTTTAGGACAACAGACATGACCTTTATATTTCAAGCATTACCTGTCACCAGTGAGGAAGCATATTTGCATGTTTATCATGTCACAAATCCGCTGCTGAAATGTATCTGAGGTTGTTGTGTATGGCCGAGCGTTAGACACATACTCTGTCATTCTTCCACAGAGTATATGCAGTCAAAACTCTAGCTTTTTAAATGCAAATGGCCCACTGATCTAAAGGTTTTTATTATGATTAATACAGTACAGTGACAATACAGAGTAATCCTGAGGTTCCTATGACATCTCAACTGCTAAAAAATACTTTATGTGAGTAATATGATTTAATGTCATTTAATGTATTTAATGTTTGTTGTTAATTCCCTTTTATACTGATTTTTGCAGAACTTTGTATTCCCTGTATATATTAATAATAAAAAAATATGTTAAAAGTGCATTATGTAAGATTGACACCCAGTGGTTGAACTGGGTATTGCACACAAAAATGAAAACACTTTTTCTACTGGCCCCTAGACCTAGACAATCCAAGCACACACAGGTTGCCAGATTGTTACACAAACCAAAACAAACAAAAACAGACATTCCAACAGAGAACACCTATTTTCAAGGGAGAATAATTGACTTTACGAGCAAAATTCATTTAAACTGTAAAAAAAAAAAAAAAAAGCTAAATCTGTAAAAAAAATAAAAATAATAAATAAAAAAAATTTTTTTTTTTGCTCCATAATTATTTAAATAAGTCATTACTGTCATTTTACAGATTATAACTGTAATAATGCAGGTAATAACTGCCATTTTACAAATTATTACTATAAATATATAATTTATTAATGCAAGTATACAGATTAATTAAAGTGATTATAATGATTATTACTGTAATTATGCTAATTAATTAATGTGGTTATACAGATTAATTAATGTAATTATGCATTAAATCTGTAATTGTTCCATACAAAAAAAAGCTTTTAAAGAATGATTAAAAAACTTTAGTACTAATAATTACTGTTTTCATAAAACACTGTAAATATAACTATAAATATTTATGTAATTTAAAAATTTGCTTGAAAAAATACAAAACTGCTATCTATTTGATTTTTTTTATTTCTTTTATTTATTTATTTATTTTTACAAACAACACATTTGCTCATGATTTAACAACAAAAACAAGGTTAGTGTCATGTGAGGACAATAAGGATCAAATAGCAGTTTATTAAGAGAATATTAAATCTTTCAATTAAAGGTTGAAACAGGAACAAACAGGTGCATACAGATAGTCAGAAGCGTAAAGGCGGCAAACAAAGTAACAAACCAAAGCAAAAGATTTAATATGGCAAGGGAAAATGCATCGCAATGCTCACTAAACAGTTTAACAAGACTCAGCAACCATATGTCTGTTTGTGCTGAGTTTATCAGTCCACAATGATATTCTGACTGTGTGTGTAATCAGTGAGATGTATGTGGGAGTTGTAGTTCGTTAACGTAGCGTGTGTGTAGTTCTCCAGCAATCCACAGCCGTGAGATCGCTGGTGATCGTAACAGTTAATAAATAGTTTTTAGTGTGGGAATAACAGCAATTTAGAGCCATTTATACACTATGCATTACAAAAAACTAAACTTTAAATAAAACAATAAAACAAGGGTGTCAAACTCTGTGCAGTTTAAGTCCAACCCTTTGTGGGGAAAATATAATAAAGAATATATGTAAAATAATATATATATACACACACAGTTGAAGTCAAAATAATTAGCCCCCGTTTATTTTTCCCCCAATTTGTGTTTAACAGAGAGAAGATTTTTTTTCAGCACCTTTCTAAACATAGGAGTATTAATAACTCGTCTCTAATAACTGATTTATTTTATCTTTAGTGTTTAGAAAATTAAAAACTGCTTTTATTCTAGCCGAAATGAAACAATTAAGGCTTTCTTCAGAAGAAAAAATGTTATATATATATATATATATAGTATATAGTAAAATAAACATTTTATAGTTTACAGTGCATGCATTATGTGCAGCCAACAAACAATGAGCTATTATTTGACATTATTAACTTCACTTTTTCATATGATTACTGTCTTCAATAGTACTAAAAAACAATTTGACAATTTTTGTTTCCCTATTTTTACAGGAATAATCTGTAAATACGTGTTAATCTCTGGAAATACAGAAAATTTCTTTTAAAAACTGAAAAATACCGTAATACTAAAATACAAGCAATAACTGTAAATGTAATGTTAGAATTTTTTATTACAGAAATTATCTGTAAAACAACAGGTATTTCACTGTATAATGAAACAACTGGGAAATTCTGTTAAAAAAATGCAGACAATTACCTGTAAAATAATGTTTATTTTTTACAGTGTGAACTAAACTGAAATATTGCTCAAAACCTTTTAGCATTGGCTTAACTGTACGTTGTTTAACACCATTTTTAGTTCTCAGTGTAGCAATAATTGTAGTAAATATATTTTACTGTCACTTTTTATCAGTCTGGATGAAAAAGTCTGGATGAAATTTTTTTAGTCATTCAATCAGCCCCTACTCAGTATATTCCATTTCGGTTAGATATGCATTATAAAACTGAAATAAATGTCAGTTTACACTAATTTCTTGAAAAATATAAAATAAATGAGTCCAAACTTTTGAACAGTGATTTTGATTTTGTGAATTTAGTAATTTTTTATTATGCATCTAATGTCAACTGAGTAACTCTGGTATCATTTATTAATGGTCCAAAGATGAAACATTCCATTTTTAGAGTCTGCACCAAATTAAATTTACAAAACTGATTAAATATATATAGAAAGCATATTTAATTTAAACAAAGCGTACCTTAATGTTTCAAGTAACTTTTTTAAAAATAAAATAACAAAAATGGGTGAAAAAAATATTCTACATCATCTTTCATTGTAACAAATGCTAAAATTAAACTCATTTGATACTTATTAAAAGGTAAGAAAAAAGATTAAATTAGGAACGAACTAACAAATAGGTGAAAAAAGGTTGTTTGAATGATAGTGGCATCTAAAATGACACTTTATTAATATTTTGGGGTTTTAAAATGATTCTTGTCCCATATGCTTAACTTTTTGTTGTAATATAAGCTACTTTTACACTGAATACCATTTTTGGTGCTGTCTTATGTAAATCATGATAAAAAAATATATATAATAGTTTTTTTTTTCATAATAAAAAAAATTCTCTCCACTTTTTTTAAAACAGATTTTCATTTTACAAGTCCCTAAGAGTTAAACAGCTGAGTTTTACCATTTTTTTATCCATTCAGTCAATCTCTGGGTCTGGCGGCAGCACTTTTAGCTTAGCATAGATCATTGATTTGGATCAGACCATTAGCTTCTTGTTCAAAACTGGCTACTTGCATTGAAAACTAAGACTGATGGAAAATAAAAGTTGCTGTTTTCTAGGTCGATTTTTTTTTTTTTTCAAGCACTGTTTATTATTGACATAATAAAAATATATATTTGTAGAGCCATGTTCTGTTGTCATTTATATTTAACTTTAACAGGTAGAACTGTGGGCTGCAGTGGGTAGCACATTGGCCTCACAGCTAGAAGGTCACTGATTCGAGCCTCGGCTGGGTCAGTTTGCAAGTGTAGAGTTTGCATGTTCTTCACGTGTTTGCATGGGTTTCCTCCGCGTGCTCCGGTGTCCCCCACAGTCCAAAGACATGTGGTACAGGTGAATTGGGTAGGGTAAATTGTCAGTAGTGTATGAGTGTGTATGGATGTTTCCCAGTGATGGGTTGCTGCTGGAAGGGCATCCGCTGCATAAAACATATGCTGTATAAGTTGGCGGATCAATCCGCTGTGGCGACCCCAGATTAATAAAGGGACTAAGTCGAAAAGAAAATGAATGAAGGTAGAATTGTCCGAGATATGAACAAAAGCAAGGGAAGCATCAACGTTTGATTTAAAAAAAAGCTTGAATGCTTCTGAAAATTTTTTTTAATCATTAAAATAAATTATAAAAATAATTACTTTAAAAATTTTGAACGATAATAATGACTTCCCAATGTCGATTTAAAGAATATCACAATGCCAAACGCATCAAGTAAAAGCCTCATGCATCTGCAATTTGGCGCCACAAATAATTATAAATCAGCCTTCAGTCATACATGAGATGCTTATGGTCTAATCTGATTCAGTGATCTATGCTAAGCTAAGCTAAAAGTGCTCCCACCAGACCCAAACATCAGCTGAATGGCTTCAGAAATGGTAAAACTTAACTCCCACACTCTTAGAAATAAAGGTACACGATCTGTCACTGGGGTGGAACCTTTTCAAAAGATACAAATTTGTACCTAGAAGGTCCATATTATTACCTTATATTAGTACCTAAAAGTGCAAAAGTGTCCTCTTAAAAATGTAGGTACTATTATTTACTTTTGAGATACCAATATGGACCCTTCAGTGACAGCTTGTGTACCTTTATTTTTAAAAGCGTAGAGGAGTTTTTCCTTCAAAAAGTGTCTTGCTTTAAACAACACCCTTTCTCACACACACAAACCGACTAAAAGTTTGGTGCTTCAAATGTTTTCTTTGACCCTTCGTGTTCATTTAACTCAAATAATGTTCATAATACTGCATACTATACATTATGTTTACATTTTGATCTAGTTACGTTGACGTTCATTGCATTCCAGGTGTGTTTTAACAGTTTTTCTATACCATGTTCTTGGCATGCTAGATAGTGATCTAGTCTACAGAGACATGCTGTATATTTTGTTTTAATTCTAGGAGCAAATCCCAGACAAGTTCCCCTGCAGTCTTATGTAACTCCATCTTCAAACAGTCTCTGGTGTCTTTCCTCGTGTCTCCTCCTCTCTTTTATCTCAGCAACAACCTACAGTGTGTCATCTTGACTCCGTCATAACCTTAATATTTTGCCTTTCAGCCATGTGGAGTTTCACACCGAGCTGTCGATGCGTTTTATAACAATTTATCCAAGTCAACTCTATTCATAATCACATTGACAGCTTTAGACTGCATCTTTGATAGCTCTGGGATTTGCATGTATTGTATGTGCATTTGGCAGACACTTCATCCAAAGCAGCTATAGCTAAGGCATATTTTAATGACTTCATGCATCAATTTAATAACCTCCGTTGTGCGATCACAATGTTTTATAAAGTGCATACAGCTCCTTCAAGAGTCATTCTACAGAGATGGTTTTCTGTTTCTAGACTTAAGAGAAATATTGCACTTGAAAAACTCTTGAGGATAACACTGTTTTTAAATGTAAGTTGTTTAAACAATTTCCCCATTTTGAGTCATCAGTGTGGCAATAATTCTACTTTATTTACTTATGTAAAACATCCCTGTGTAACCCTCTTACTCTCCCACTTCGCTTCCTGTCTCATTACTGTCCTATCCACTTAATAAAGGCAAAAAGGCCAAAAGAATCTTTAAAAAAAGTAACTTAAACTGGCTTTGAACAAGTCATGGGTGAGTAAATGATGACAGCAATTACATTTTTGATAGAACTATCCCTTTGTGCACATACTGTAATGTTGCTGAACCTAGACCTGACCAGTTATATCATCCCCATATCACAACACTCATTGCTATATTGTGGGCAATGCTGGCTGCTTCACTTGTCACAATGCCAAGCTATTTCTTCAGAGTCCAGTCTGTTTGCTCCCTAGCAAATTGAGTCATTTACAATTAGCCTGACTATCAATAAGTGGTTTTCTTAAGGCTACACAGGTGTTTCGTCTCAATCTCTTGAGTTGCACATTGTCTGTAGAAATGGTCAAACTTTCACTATTAAACATAGCTGTGAGTTCTACTGTTGTTTCTTTTTTCTATTTTGACCAGACCGATCCTTTATCTCGATCATTAAACTTAAAAAAAAAAAAAAATGATTAAAGATGATTGCCATTGACTATTCATAGTTTTTCCTAATGCATTCTTATTATGTGTTCATCTCTAAAGTCAATTTGTTTTCCAAGATGTTTCCTTTGCTTGATGCCAATAAATTGACTCTTCTGAAACAGATTAAAAATAATAATGATAACAGTCAAGGTTATTCGAAGTAGATGAGCCTGCGTTATTTAACACTTGTTATCTGGAAATAACATACATCGGAATGCCATGACTGAACAATCTGGATCAAGTATTCCAGACAGTCTTGTAATAATCTGCATTAACCTCAATCACAGTATCCCACTTAATACATGACTAACTGTCACAAAAGTAAAGCATTTGTCATTAATGTGGTGGTCCACTGCGATGTCATATTTTAAACTTTAGTTAATGTGTAATGTTGCTGTGTAAACACAAACATCATCTTTAAATTAATGCAAAGGGAGGCTTTTACAAAGTTAGCTTAGCAAAGCCTACAGCGAATGAAGATTGGAGACTACAAAAAAAAATACATCTGGGTTAATGAGATCATAAACGCTTCAGGTTACGTGCATACACCCCGTGCAAAGGGGCGTGGCCAGAGGCACTGTATTGATTTAGCAGAGAAAGTTAAAATGCCATATAAATGCTGCTATTTCCACAGAGCTCCTTTTGTTTCTGGGGTTCCAAAGGACAAGACATAAAAAGAGAAGTGCTTACAGTTTAATTTTAATAATGTTCCTGGGAATTATATAAAAAAGATATAGCTAGCATTTGAGCTTCCAGAATTTCTCCCAGTTTAGTGCCAGATTCAGCGAAAAACTCCTCCAAGGAGGCGCAGCTTCAACCATAATAGAAGAAGCTGTGAATTGTGGACAACAACCTTTAAGTTTTTTTATTTGTTAAAATGTATCTATTACATGCATAATTTCTAGCAATAACGGTATGTTGTAGCAATGACGTAAACAAGGATGTAACAATAGGAAATGCTGTTTGGCACCACTAACAATTTAGCTACAAATTCATATTTATCCGCCAAACCGCTGTAAACACCCACAATCTTTACCAGCGATGCAATGTCTCTCTATGCAGCTGCTTTTTTTTTTTTTTTTTTTTTTAACAAATGAAGCTTAAGCAGACATTGCTTTGACCTCTGGACCACCCCTTTAACTCTTTTATTAAATGTAAAGCTTGTTAAAAGGAGCCTACACTAAACTACATATTATTCAGTCCCAAGATGGAGCCAAATAGTCAAGAACAGCAATGTGACTCACATGCATATTAATATATGTACAGTATGAATATACTCGGATAAGCCTGTGCTATTTCAGTGGTTGTTATCTTGAAATATCAAACCTTGGAATGTCATGATTGACCCATCAGAATCAAGTAATCCAGAGAGCTGTGTATTAATAAATTAAAGTCAACATGACTCTAACTGCGACCGTTTTTTTTCTGTATTGTGATGCATTTCCTAGAGAAACGGATAATTAAATTAGAAAACAGTGGGCGTGGCTTGTTATTTTCTCCTGTGAGCTGAATGGATTTAGTAAAAATAGTAATTTTATTCAGGAAGATTGGGAAAAGTTACGGGAGAGTTATTACAACCTTATGCTGCGTTCACACCAGACGCGGAACGCGCGTCAAGCGCGAGTGATTTACATGTTAAGTCGTGAATTGTGCGATACACGCGAGGCGAATTGAGCGTTTTGCGCATTTGACATGCTTAATGAGCGTTTCGCACGAATCTCTCGAGTTCGAAGATCTGAACTTCAGCAGACATTCGTGCTGTGTTAACCAATCAGAAGCTTGCTCTTGTGGGGGCATGATTGTGACGTAGAACCTGTTGATGGTGTCCCGGGGGAAATCCTCCAGGTGACACCGACAACAAGTCATCAAATTGGGCTTGGCTCAGTCAGAGGCACCGCTGAAAGTCTCCATCATCCAGGTTCAGGTTCTGGAGGAGTTTATGAGCTCACAGAGCTGGATGCACCTCTGAAAGGATGCAGTGGACTCAGACAGGACCCTAAACGTATCGACGCTGTTTTTCAGTCTCCATAAAGCACATTAACGCTGTTATTTTCTTAATAAAATCCATGTTAGCCATTTAGCTATGAAGCTAGAGTCACCGGGCAGACAGAAGCCCTGCCCATCACACGAATCCGCGTCTGTTTTGAAGTGAATTTAACGTGCGAATGAAGCGAGTAAACTCAAATGTTCACGCGGCTATTTACGCGCGAATAGCGCGATTTATCCGCGCGTTCCGCGTCTGGTGTGAACACAGCATTACAGGCACCTCCTTCTCACCATTTCTGTTTGTTGTCAAAGCTGATAGTTAGAGGGCGCGGTTTAAGTATGTTAGTCATGCCCACTGCCTCAGACAGATGTAATCAGAGAACTTAACTGAAAAGAAACAGGAAGTGCAGTTTCAGGTTTCATTTGTAGATTACAATAGAGCTTAGATCTCTAACCCTATCTGAGCCCATGCACCTTGTGTCCGAGTCTGACCCGGTCTAACTAATTAACTGTAATTATGAGCCTGAGCCTGATTTAAACCTATTTTTTTTAATACGTGGGCTGTTATGACAGACGTTATCAACTACAATTCTGAGTTTTTGAAGCCACAGAAATTAGTTTAGATTTATCTTACCTCGCTCTCAGGGGTGTGCTTGAAGAAGTGACAAAAGAGGACATTGAAGGCTGACTATCATTCTTTCTGCAGGCCTGTCAACTCTCCCATTTTTACCAGAATTCTCCTGTGTTTTAATCATTCTATCATCCCATTTAAGCATTTTTGTATCTTTCTATGAAAAGTGAACGCAGCATCAGAGAGCCGACCTTAAATGTGATATAGTCTGATTGCAAGAGAATTATGCTTTCGCTTTATTTTGGTTTGAAACCACGTTGAAATGAATATAAAAACGGCCGCATTCACTATGTAATCTCTGAATCAGTCAATTTCTGTAAAGCCTGTTTCACACCGCTTGCGCAGGAAGTTGCTGCAGGACCTTTGTGCAGTTAAAAAAGTAAAAATAAAAAGTGTATTAATATCTAAAGATAGATAGGTGACTAGATAGAATAGAGATAGATGAATCTGTGCAGCCGTTGTCGATCAGCTTCGTGCTGCTGGTGCAGCCGGTGTGAAAGGCAAATGCCTGTGTGCTGCATCTGCCATACGCGATGCACACAGGTGACTGATGCACACGCTCCGTATAAAGACACTGTCCTCAAATTAGCTTCTCTACACGCGATTTGAAAATGAGCAAAAGTGGACAGACAAATACACTTATTAATATGTGTATAAACATGTCTGTCCTGGCATCTTTTATTTTAAACACAAATAATTTTGTCTTAAATGTGCACAAACAGTGCGAAAGTAATGAAATGCTTTCATTATAGATTTTTGCATAGCTAGTGTGAAGATAGTGGCAGGAAATGTCGGCCTGACTCAGTCTGCTCATTGGGTTGGGTCAAGTCTAGGCTCAAGCGGAGAGTTTAAACTCAAGATTACAAGGGCAAACAATTTTTTTTTTTTTCTTAATGACATGCTTAGATGAATTGTTCACCACAAAACTAGGAATGTAAGCAAGCAAAATCAATAAGGTTTGTTTTGATTTCATGTGTAACCATTACATCATGGCATTATGTATTCACTTTATGCAAGCTGAATAACATAAATGTTAAACCCACATGAGAAGTTTCCCAAGAGACGTCTTGATTGCTTTCAGTTCCATCCTCACATGCTCAGCTTACATGCTTAAATAAAGTGGATACTATTTTAGGTTGCGGAATGTTACATTTTACAAGCCTTATCAAATCTGATCTTTTCTGTGCTGCTGAAATCCTTCATCCAGGTTGACTGCTGGGTATGTGAATTACATTTAATGTGAGCCATCTGTACAGTCATATGTTCAAAAGCATTACAAGTGAGTCTCCATACATTTTCCCAGCAGAAGAAAACCCAGGATTTCATCCATGATGGACCCTTTTCACATTTCTGGTTTTTTTTTTTTTTTTGGTAGTGCAAGACATCATAGTTGGGTAAACTTAGAGCGCAGTAAATGGGAGAGTACAACAAATATTTATTTTTTCAATCCTATTTGCTGCAATAATAAAAGAAAAACTACATGATGGGGGTATCAAGACTTTCAGAAAAACAAAGAAATTAGTGTGAGACTGATAACCCGGAAGAGAAAACAAAGTCCAATTTAGTGTCCTGTCCATAGACACTGCATTGGATATGTCTCGCACAAACGGTAATTCATTTGTTCATTCATTCATTTTCTTTTGGCTCAGTCGCTTATTTATAGGGGGTCACCACAATGGAACGAACCGCCAACTACTCCAAAATATTTAATGTTTTATGCTTATGTTTAGTTTTATGCAGCGGATTCCCTTTCAGCCACAACCCATACTGGAAAACACCCTTACACTCTCTTTTTCACACACACTCAAACACTACAGCCAATTTAGCTTCTCCGATTCACCTACGGTATAGCGCATGTCTTTGGACTGTGGGGGAAGCCGGAGCACCCAGAAGAAACCGACACCAACAGTGCTAACCACTGAGCCTCCAAGCCGCCAAATGGCAGCATACAGAGCAACATCAAGATGCAGAAGACACAAAATCTTTACACACAATGTCCGAGAGACTATTTAGATGCATGTCACTGATGAGAAGATGACGAATGTCCACTGTATAATGACTTAAATGCCCTTAAACAACAACTAAATGTATAAAAATTTAGTAAATAAATTGGATGTAAACCCATTAAGCTTTCACACCGTAATACTCACTACTCTTGATTAATTTTAATAAGGGTTACTTTTAACTCATACTTTAAGTTATACTACTCAAATACTTTTACTCACACTACATTTTTGAGTAAGTAATTGTACTTTTGGAACTCGAGTATAATATTTAGTTCTCTTTACACCACTGGCGACAAGTGAAGGTTGAGTGAATGATGATGACAGGGTTTTTAGTTTTGGGTCAACTATCCCTTTAACACACACTCATCAGCCCCTTTATTAGGTACACGTGTCCAACTGCTTATTAACGCAAATTTCTCATCAGCCATAAGAAACACGCATTTAGGCATGTAGACATGGTCAAGACGATCTGCTGCAGTTCAAACCGAACATCAGAATGGGGAAGAAAGGGGATTTTAGGTATCTTTGAACATGGCATGGTTGTTGGTGATGAACAGGCTGGTCTGAGTATTTCAGAAACTGAAAGTTTTTCATGCACAACCATATCTAGGGTTTACGGAGAATGTTTCGAAAATGTCCAGTGAGAGGCAGTTCTGTTGGTGCAAATGCCTTGTTGATGCCAGAGGTCAGAGGAGAATGGCCAGACTGGCTCCAGCTGATAGAAAGGCAACAGTAACTCAAATAACCACTCGTTACAACCGAGATATGCAGAAGAGCATCTCTGAATGCACAACATCCAACCTTGAGGCGGATGGGCTACAGCAGCAGAAGACCATAAAGGTGCTACTCCTGTCAACTAAGAACAGGAAACTGAGGCTATAATTTGCACAGGCTCACCAAAACTGGACAATAAGAAAATTGGAAAAATGTTGTCCGATCTGATGAGGCTCGATTTCTGCTGCAACATTCGAATGGCAGGGTCAGAATTGGATTCAACAGCATGAAAGCATGGATCCATCCTGCCAGTCATCAACAGTTCCGGCTGGTGGTGGAGGTGTAATAGTGTGGGGGATGTTTTCTTGGCACATTTTGGGCCCATTAGTACCAATTGAGCATCGTGTCAACACCACAGCCTACTTGACTGATGTTGCTGACCATGTCTATCCCTTTATGACCACAGTGTACCCATCTTGTTGGTTACTTCCAGCAGGATAATGCACTGTGTCATAAAGTGTGAATCATTTCAGACTGCTTTCTTAAACATGACAATGAGTTCACTGTAGTCAAATGGCCTCCACAGCCCCCTGAACTCAATCCAATAGAGCACCTTTGGGATGGGGTTGAACGGGAGATTCGCATCATGGATGTGCAGCCGACAAATTTGCAGCAACCACGTGATGCTATCATGTCAATATGGACCAAAATCTCTGAGGAATATTTCCAAGTACTTGTTGAATCTATGCCACAAAGGATTAAGGCAGCCAAAAGCGGGTCCAACCTAGTGCTAGTAAGGTGTACCTAATAAAAAGCCGGTGAGTGTAATTTTAACAAAATAAAAATGTTTTTAATCCACACCAGTAATAAGAACCGCTGAGTGCACACTGTTTTAATAATAATCCGTATTAATAATAGTAACAGTCATTCAGCAGAGTCAAAAGCCATCAGCATCGCCTGTTATTCTCAGCTTGTACTGTAAATGGGTTCAATGCTGCTGCTGCCAGCTGCATGAAAGGGTTTACAGAACACCTGCAGTTTTCTGTGCACAGATGAGATGAAGTGTCCCCAGCTGCAGAGAAAAAAACCATGTACAATGACGTAGGGCACAACTACTGTGTCAACATCCATAGGCTTTCTCAAAGCAACTGAATAAAAAGCAACAACCAAATCAGTGTGAAAGAAGGCACTCTGACTTCTATGTATATATAACGTCTCAGTGGGGGATTTACTACACCGCTCTCTAAAGCGTGCAGACTTTTGAGGCATTGAACATGTAAAAAAAGACTCGAGGCAGTAGTAATCTGCTCTGGTGACCCTTAAAGGGACTGTTCACACAAACAATGACCTCTGGCATCAATTACTCTCCCTTCAATTGAGTCAAACCGATTCCACAAAAGAAGATATTTTGTAGAAAGATGAAAAACTGCAACCTGTGACTCTTATTTTATTCCATATGAACACATGTAACAATAAGAGAAATGCAATTTGCACAATATGCCATCGGTATATATTATTAAAGGTAGAAAAAAAAGTCAAATTAAATTAAAAGTAAAGATAAATCGGTTGGCGGGTCATTCTGCTGTGGCGACCTCAGATTATTAAAGGGACCAGCCGAAAAGAAAATGAATGAATGAATGAAAAATAAATAATAAAGAAAAAAATAAAACACAAATACTGTGGTGGTATACAGTTTACTTGCATGTTTATTTTGAATTTGCAGATAATATTACAGGTCCTGAGAGCTTTTTAAAATGTATTTCAGATTTATACCATATTGTATATGTTTAAATGTTGATGAAAAAAGAAATTGGCTTACCACCCAACCATTTAATCTTTTCTACAATATATGAAACTTCCCCATTAAAACCAGTAATTGAATAATATAAGTTTTATTCTTTGCTTTAACATGCAACAGTTGACTTCCATAGTATTTGTTTTTTTCTATGGAAGTCAGTGCACTGTAAAAAATAAATCCGTAAAATTTACGGTAAAAAAAACGGCAGCTGTGGTTGCCAGTACTTTACTGTTAAAAACACAGTACAAACCGTAAAAGTAATTTCTCATTTTTATGGTAAACTGCCGTATTTTATTAATTTATAGAGGTAATATGTCCGTATTTTGAATGACCAACATCTACACATCTTTTGTTACACAGACACGTTAGTAGTAGCACACCCACATGCAGGTGGTGATGAGGATGTTACATAATGAGCCAATCCTCATCACAATCAACTTTTTGCACAAGCAGAAAAGAGTATCAGCATATAGAAGGTGCTCAGTGTCATTCACACAGCTACTAAACACCAGTATGGTAACACGCATAAAATTAAAGTCATGAAATAAACATTGTTTATCAACATTAGATGTAACATAAATCTATAATGTACATAACTGATGGGGAAACAACTAAAAAGATCATTATAAATGTCAACAAAATGCATAAAAAGTGATGTGCCATGCAGGGAATTCTGGGAAAGTCAATTTACGGTTGTTTGCCGTATATATTAGGGAAACATACCGTTAACCAGGTTACGGATTTGTACTGTAGCATTTTTACAGGTTTTTACCGTTGAAATCACGGCCATTTTTTACAGTGTGGTTACCCGTTTTCATCTTTCTTCTAAATGATCTCCTTTAGTCTTCAACAGAATTAAGAAACTCAAAGTTTGAAACCACTTGAAGTTTGAAAGTAAATAGTAAGTGCATTTTTATTTTTGCGTGAACTGTTGTGTACTATTTCATCAAATTTGATAATTTCAGACCATTTTAACCACCCCAAATCAGAAACGCTTGGGATGGTATGGAAAACACAAATAAAAAAGAAGGTTGTGATTTCCAAATGTACTTTGATTTGTATTTCATTGCGGACAATATGAACAAAATATATTTCTGGTTTAGTCTGAACAACTTCGTTTCATTTGTAAATACACATTAGGCTTGGGCGGTATCCAAATTTTTATACCGTCAAACCTCCTCCTTATTTTACCACGGTATCCGGTATTACCGTGCATAATAAAAAAAATTATAACGTAAGGCTCAGACAGCGTCACCAAACTGTTGGCTTCTGCCTAAACCATTCAGAAACTGAATACGGTACCGTATATGCGACCTTAGGATCACGGTCACCTGTTTGTCTTGTTCATATTAGAGATCTGCACAGGACGCTCTCTCTCATTCGCACGCACGCACACACACACACAGACAGAGAGAGAGAGAGAGAGACGCACTGCACTAAGCTCTCTCTCTCTTATTCACACACACACACAAACAAACAGTATCCACGCGGATACGCGCTTGCTTGCTTGCTCGCTCGGGAGCGATATTGTTAGACCGCGCGCACGCTTCCTTTCAAATTACACCAGAGTTACCAACCTCTCCTGCGCTTTATTCGGAAATTCATTCCCGCACCGCAAGAAATCTGGTTGGCTCCCGCAGTTCAGCAGCAGAATGCAGACCTCTACAGTAGTTCGTATTCACCATGTCTCCCTTCTCGTTAGGTCAAAACCGGAAATACTGCCAAACTGCAGGTCACTTGGTGCGCGACTTGCCACCTTACCCTCTCCCTCTCTCTCTCTCTTCCACTCTGTCCCGTGATACCAATCACGCCTACGCATTTGTAGGCATTAAATAAATAATATTTAACGTTTAATACTTGTCTCCTATTTAAGTGCATTGTTTTTGATGGTATAACCGTATTGAAACTGACACCGTTGCTATTTTTAGATCCCGCGGTATACCATATTACCGTATTACCGCTCAAGCCTAAAACACATCCTGTCCTGCCCTTCAGACCTGCAACACATTCCAAAAAAACACTGGGACAAGAGCAGTTTAGGGCGAGTAATCAGGTAAACTGTTTAAATAATGATGTGATTTGAAACAGGTTATGTCAACAGGTGATTGTAGTTATGATTTGGTACAAAAAGCAGCATCCAATAAAGGTCTAGTTCTTTAGGAAAACTGTGCTGAGGATTGCCAGTTTGCCAACAAATACATGAGAAAATTAATGAAATGTTTAAAAACAATGTTCCTCAAAGAAAGCTTTGGATATTTCACCTTCAACAGTGCATAACATCATTAAAATATTCAAGGAATTTGGAGAAATTTCGTAAAGGACAAGGGTGCAAGCCTAAACTGAACTACCGTGATCTCTGATCCCTCAGGTGGCACTGCATCAAGAATCACCATTCATCTAAAAGCGATATTGCGACATGGGCACAGGACTAGTACCACAGTACGTCCACCAATGCCAGTTAAAACTGTACTGTGCCAAAAGGAAGCCCTATGTTAACAGTGTCTAAAAGCGCCGTCAACTTCTCTGGGCTCCGAGGCATCTGGGATCGACCATCACACAGTGGAAATGTGTACTGTGGTCAGCTGAATCACTATTTCAGGTATTGTTTGGGAGAAATAGAAGCTGTGTACTCCAAACCAAAGAGGAAAAGCATCTTTCAGACTGTTACCACCAACAAATCCAAAAGCCAGGGTCTGTCCTGTCGTGGGGTTGTGTCAGTGACCTTAGCAAAGGTAACTTGCACTTCTGTGGTGGCTGAAAAGTACATAGAGATTTTGAAAGTATGCCCATGCATATTTCAACAAGACAATGCAAAACCACATTCTGCACACGTTACAAAGTAGTGGCTGCAGAGAAAGAGGATACAGGGACTTGACTGGCCTGTCTGCAGTCCAGACCTGTCTCCAATAGAGAATGTGTGATGCACTTTAAAGTGTAAAATGCTTCATGGTGACTATACTGTTGCCCACCCTAAGACTTGTTTGCAGGTAGAATGGAGCAAAATTACTCCTGAAACACTTCATCACTTGTTTTATTCAGTCTCTAAACGTCTTATAAGTGTTGTGAAAATGAATGGCAACATTACAAAGTTTACTGTTCCAACTTTTTTGGAAATGTGTTGCAAGAGCCAAAATTGGAAAATGTGTTTATTATGAAAGAAAAAACAAAACAGAACAATAACAATAATGTGAGGAACACAGTAAATCGTGTTTGTTGTATTGTCCGCAATGAAATACAAGTCAAAGTAAATTTAGAAATCACTCCTTTTTTATTTGCCTTTTTCATACTCTCCCAGCTTTTTCTGATTTGGGATCGTAGACAGATTAATTGTATTGATGCATTTCAAATTTTTTATTTTTTTGTTCATCTTCAGAACACAAATTAAGATATTATGTTATATACGGTTATGCTATTATTGTAGAATCAGGTTTAATTAAATCTGATTTATGTTTCTCCTTTGAAAGTATTCACACAAACCTGTTGGATTCAAAACATCTGTAAAGCGATATAATATAAATATTAAAAAAAACTATCAAACAATACTTTTACACGATGAACAGGCTTTTATTCGCATCATGTTTACATCACTCTGATTTAGTCACGACTCAAACATGCTTTCTCAATGAATATTCAGCACATATTTCACTTCTTCGCAAGACAGAATGAAGTCTATTTTGGAGCGTCAAGCTGTATGAATTGAAAGCTAAATTAAATCTGCTTATGGATTTTTGTATTTTGATGTATTTCGGAATATTTAGACTTTACATGCTCAGTAGTGACATTGTTTATTTTATTTATGAATGTTTTGAAGCTTTTTGGGAGACAGAAATCTTTAGGATATCAATGAAAAATACCTTAATTTTTGTTCTGCCAGTATGTTTATAGATTTGGTCTACAATGAGTCATTTTGGGGGTGAACTAATGGATTGACTATGCAATACTAACAGAGTTACTGAACTTTATAACAATGAATAATAGCGATTGATTGTGAATTGCATGGGCTTTCTCAGAAATGAAGGTACAAAAGCTGTCACAAAAGGCTTTTTCAAAAGGTACATGCTTGTACCTAGGGACCACACTCAAAGTACATAGGAAATCAAACGGTACTGTAGGTATATACAGTTCAGATACCACTGTATGTATCTTTAAGGTGTCAAAATGGATCTTTTTTTGTACAAATATTATATTGAAAAGGTAACTACTCCAATGACAGCTTGTGTACCTTTTATTTCAGACATTTTTCTGTGTATTTCCATAAAGCTGTTTTGAAACATACATAGTGCTATACATATAAATGTGATTTGACCTCTCTTGAGGAAAAGGTAGACAATGGATGTGGAATGAGAATGCAGAATCTCTTCATCCTTGAAGTAATAATGTGGGAAATACTTTGACTACAGAAAAACGATTTTCTCTTAGCTGTCTAAATTCATGACATGACTCGGTTTCTCATAAATACTGAATGAGTGAACAAAATGACCGAATGATGTTCATCACAAAGAATGGGAGGGAATGACAGATCAAATATGCTCTAGCAATCTGTTTTCAATTAATTCTGATATTTGCCAAGTGATTTATAAGGGAGCAAGGACATTTATACAATATTCATTTTGAAGAAAGTCTTATTTATTTTAGTTTGGCTTGAATAAAACTTGTTTTAAGCATTTCAAAGCAATTTTCATGATCATTATTATTTGCCCTCAATATATGTATTTTGATTGGCTTCAAAACAAACCATCCAGTAACCTGCATTATTAATCTAACCTACCCAGTTAACTTAATTAACATACTAAGGCCTTTAAATTGCACTGAATAGCTGAATACGATATTTGAAGATACTATAGTAACATATTTACTGCCATCATGGCAAATACAAAGGAAATTAGTAATTAGAAAATGCTCATTAAAACTGTTATGTTAAGAATTGTGCTGAAAAAAAACTATTAAACTGGAGGGTTAATAATTTTGACTTCGTCTGTGCTTAAAAGTAACCCAAAAGCTAATGAACATCCATTATTACATGAACTGTTTTAATATTTTAAATATTTCTGGTTTACTTCTGTCTGTCTTTATTGTGACATCCAGCAAGCATTTTTTTTTTTTTTTTTTTTTAAAGACGTCTATTAGTCATCTTGGCTAAAACAAAACTAAATTTGGGCTGTCAGTGACAATCTAATAGACATCAAAGAATAGGCCAAAACTAGACTACTCATCAAATAAACAGAAATGAATGACTACACATATAAAGTCTGTCTAATCTGTCTATTTGAAGACTAGTCTAGTTTTGGGCTATTCTTGGATGTCTTTTAGTTTTTCACTGGTGGCTCAAGTTTAGCCTTGTTTTAGCCAAGCTACATTAGATGTCTATTAGATGTCTGTTAAACACAAAGTTTGCTGGGATGACAGTATACTGAAGCGAAGATGGAGAGGGTGGAAGGGAGATTGGAAAAATGGTTGTTTAGCATTTTTTGACTCGTGATCATAGGACAACCAATCAATCCATGAAACATATAAAAAACCTGCAATAGTTTTTTGGAGGGGTTGGTTAAGCTGCCATATATCACTATATTCACTCTAATATGCTATATACTGTGGCACTCAAATTAGTTGCACTATAAAATAACCCATTTTTTATGATTCACAGATTCCAGAAATGATCAGAAGTGCTTCAACTTTAGGCACATTCAAATCAAGGCTTAAACACACCTGTTTAGCTGTGCCTTTGCTGAATGAGCACTGTGCTATGTCTTTCCTTTCTTTTTCATTCTTTTATAACCTGTTTTAACTCATTTTCATCTGTTTTAGTCATTTTATTCATTGTTTTATTTACTTGTACTTGTTTCTTTTATTCCTGTTTATGTAAAGCAGTTTGAAATTGTGTATGAAATGTGCTATATAAATAACCTTGCCTTGCCTGGATACATAGAACTACATAGTATTATACAGCAGCTTAACCACTCCAATGAACCACTGGAGGACCATTAAAGGTGCTTCATAGATTCTACACAGCACCTATAGTGGTTAAAGTCATATCTAGCAGCTTGTTTTTTTTTAAGAGTGTGTTATTGCCCTGAAAAAAGTTGTTAAATTACAGTTTTTCTCAGTCGCTTTGGTACATTTCTCAGATCAGAATTGACATTTGCAAAGCAGTAAGTGTATTTACAAAATAATGCATACAAATAGCAAAACACCATTGCAAAAGCCAATTTCTTGCTCAAAATCATTAGTTTATCTATTGAAACTACATTTCTGTGTCAATGAATGTGTCAGTGGCGTCAGAATGACAAGTCCTTGTGTCATTGTGTACGGATAAAACTCAGAATACTTTGTCATGTTGTCAATTGAACAGTGTTCTCTAGTGGGTTGATCTGGTATAAAATATGTCTTTTTTTTTTGCTCTTTGTACTGTAATTTGTCGCCAGATCATTTTGTTGTGATACAGAAAGGAAAAGACAGCACTGCATAGCACAAAGAAAAAACAAATGGTAAAATTTTTACATGGGACAATCTCCTTTGAGATGCCCCTTCATTAGAAAAAGTCAATGTTCACCTTGGAGAAATTTACCAATTCTAGACAGATTTAGATTAAAAGTCTAGATAAATAAAAATGTGTAGAAAAATGCACTATGACAAAATATTATGACAGCTTGTTCAGCCTTTTTGCATGTAAATCCTTATGCCATAAACAAACAATTAGATGTGGTGGATGAAACTAATCAGACAGAGGCCAAAATTATACATTTTGATCAACGTGACATAATTGAAAATGTAGGAAGAGCAGACAATCGCACATAATCATTTGCATGGATGTACAAAAGCATTTGCAACTTGTTCAAAGGAATAGGAAACTGCTTTTCTAATGTGCACAAGTGACACAATGATGTGAAGATTGAACAGGTAGTTTGAAGAATTTCAGTCCTGATCTGAGAAATAGACCAAAAGCGACTGAGAAAAACTGTTAAAGGTTAATAATTTAAAGACTTCTTGCTTGTATCAGCTTTAGCCCCGCCGGGTTTGAAAGCACCGCAGCAAACAACATCAGTTGTTAATCTCTTTCTATTAAAACACTTCCTTTTCACAATAACAAATCTCCTTTGAATCACTTATATAAGAAGTGAATTAAAAGCATTCCAGCGATTTTTTTTGTTTGCAAACAAACCATTATAGTCATCAGACTAACTAAAAAAAGTTGGAGAGCCAGTAACTCAATCTTACCAATGAGCAGCAGGAACGCACCGATGCCGTAATCCACAGCGGATGATAATTTAGATGAATAAATATCCATCAGGATCAGTGCGATGTGCTCTTCGGCGGAAAAATGAGTTAACTCCAAGTAATAAACGCGCTCGACATGGATCGGTGGGACTCTGAAAAAGTTAGGCTACAGAAAACATGCGCGTAATGGCACAAGGCAAAACCCTTCAGATGATCTACGCTGCTGTCATGTGTCAGAAGCATCTGATGTCCAGGGGAGATTAAGCGAAGCCCTCACCAACAGAATCGATGCCGTTGTATTTTCTCGATAACGAGTGAAACAGAAGAACACGCCATGAGCGGTTACTGGTGCGCGTCTGGCGCTCTCGATTCCCTGACTGAACCGCGCGCGCAACATATAACAGCTGTAGAAGAGTGCGCTTCAACAGGAGGAGCTTCATAATCATTGAACACACTTCAGTCCAGACAGATAGACAGACAGACAGACTCCCCGGCCACTTTATTAAATATGTAAAAGATGCATCATTTAATTTAAATATGAGCTACTTTCGAAATATTCCTGGCAAAACAAATGTGAAGGTGATGAAGTTTTTTTTTTCTATTGATACAGTATACGCTCACGGGCTACTTTATTTGCACAGGGTGTAAAATGTTTGGACAACATTAAGGAATTAAGTTAACTTAATGTTTTTTTTTTACAAATTTAAGTGGATTTGTCATAAAACAATTAAGTTTTGCTACAAAAATCAAGAAATGTGTTGTTTCTGCTCATTTTAAAGGAGTAGTTTGAACAAACAGCAAACAATTTTTTTTGAGTGTGAAGATAGAATTTTTTACACTAAATATCAATTAAATAAATTACTTTTCTTAACAGAAAATGGGTTTTGGTGAATCAATGTTTTCAACAAAGTGCATTCTCTTGTAAATCAGCTTTAAATAGCAACCATGTAGTGTTCCCCAAACACAGTTCATTACACAAACACACAAAACAGTGTTTGAAAGAAACAAGACATTGATTCTACTCGCACTTAAAGGGAATTAAACCAGTTAGGAAAGCATTAGCTGCAGAATTCCCAACCTAAATTCAATTTAATGAAAGAAACTTGGACCGCATAGTGAAAGCATAAGTTGACTACTCTGTATTATCCAAACCTGAGTCATTTGGAAATTAAGGGCACCTGGGCAATTATGAGCTCTTTTTGATGTCTCAGAATGAAAATGATTAATTTTTATGACAATTAAACCCATCAAGAAATGCCAAACCAGCTGTGAGATTGTGATATTGAAGCTTCAGCACATGCAGTTTGTGTGCACAGCAGAAACGAGACACTTTATTCTACAATGACACAATGCTCTGAGGAATTTGTTGGGAATTTGTTGTTTGGGAATCTGCAAATGCATGTTTATTTCTTCAGCTGGAGACCTGTGGTGTGCTGTGATTAATCAAGGAACTGTGCTCTGTCCCAATTTACGTACTTCTAGAAGTTATTCGCACTGAAAGTATGCACTTTTAAATGTCTGCATGCCCAACACAGAAATTCTCTAAAGGTGGACCTTT